>NC_053501.1:20476992-20495661 GCF_905171775.1 Rana temporaria
CGTTTTTTACTTGTCGTATTTCACGTCGTGAAAAACGGTCGTGTGTAGGCTTTAACGACGGGGGTAAAAACGTGCATGCTCAGAAGCAAGTTATGAGACGGGAGCGCTCGTTCTAGTAAAACTAGCGTTAATGGAGATAGCACATTCATCACGCTGTAACAGACTGAAAATCACAGACTGAAAAGCGCGAATCGTCTCTCACCAAACTTTTACTAACCCGAAATCAGCAAAAGCAGCCCAAAGGGTGGCGCCATCTGAATGGAATTCCCCTTTATAGTGCCGTCGTACGTGTTGTACGTCACCGCGCTTTGCTCAAGCATTTTTTTTTTTCACGCTTGACAATAACTGCGTCGAGAAAAACGTTGTTTTTTTCTAGGACATTAAAAATGGTCGTGTGTATGCGGCTTGAGTATGTAAAAGCTGTTAAACTGAGGTTTTTCCATTGTTGTTCATCAGCTGTCAGTTTCCAGCGTTCAGAAGAGGTTTTCAATTGCCCCATGTACATGAGTCCTTCAGCAACGTTTATTGGCGTCTTTTTGTGGTCAGAAAAAGGACTCCAGAACGCAATTTTAGGGCGTTCAGAAAACAGCCCATAAACTCCACTGCTGATAAACGTCCACGTGTGCATGGACACATAGGATAACATAGAGGGGAGTTTATGGGCTGTTAAAAATAAATGCCCAAATGGCAGTTTATGAGCGCATGGGTGTGCATAGAGCCTTCGGCAGTGGCAAGTAGTTATGTACAAATACCCCTTTCCTCCGTAAAGCTGACATCTGAGTAATGTTACTTTCCATTCCAGTAATGAGTCTCATTGTTGCAAATTGCAGGAAGATGCACTTAACAGACGGAGACTTGCCCCCTTCAATGTCTGGAAGTTGTGGAGCATGTCTGAATGGTAAATTGTATATCTTCGGAGGATATGATGACAAAGGATACAGCAATCAGGTATATCATTTTATTTAAAATAGAACTATGACCTCATTAAAAATGATGTGTTGTAGTCCCCCTGCAAAGTCCCGCTTATAGATTCTGTCTGTGAATTCTGCCTAATGCAGCTTCTTGTGATGGTGTGGCAACAATGCTGCACTACTTCTGAATCCACAGCTGAGTTGCCACTCTCATGTAGACTGAGCCTGTTTACACCTCAGTGGGATGAAAAGATGTTTTGGGGACACGTCCGTATGCGGATTCAACAGCCTGTAGATGGCCATTCACCATCTTTTGATTGATGGCACTACCTCTGTTGCTGAAACCCTGTCCTCCGCAATGTTGCTGTCCCGCTAAAAATCGCTGGTCGCCAACATTACTAGTAAAAATAAAAATGCCATAAATATATCCCATAGTTTGTGTATGCTATAACTTTTGCGCAAAGCAACTAATATATACGCTTATTGGGATTTATTTTTTATTGTATATGTTGCATATATACTCGTGTGTGTGTGTGTGTGTGTGTGTGTGTGTATACTTGCTTACTGGGCACTTAAACCCCCTCCTGCCCAGACCAATTTTCAGCTTTCAGTCTTTGAATGACAATTGCGCGGCCATACAACACTGTACCCAAATGAAATTGTTATCATTTTTTTCCCAAAAATAAAGCTTTTGATCACCTCTGCAGTTTTTATGTTTTGTTAATTTTTTTTTAAAAGGACCGATAAAAAAACAAACACAGCCGTTTTTTAAATGTTGTTATAAAATTTTGCAAACCGGTAATTTTTCTCCTTCATTGATGTACGTTGATGAGGCTGCACTGATGGGCGCCATTGTTTGTCACTGATGGCAAAGTAGATTCGTGCTGTATAACTATTATTATTTTTTTTTTTAACCACTTAAGACCCCGGACCTTTAGGCAGCTAGAGGACCTGGCCAGTTTTTGCGTTTCGGCACTGCGTCGCTTTTACTGACAATTGCGCAGTCGTGCGACGTGGCTCCCAAACAAAATTGGCATCCTTTATTTTCCCACAAATAGAGCTTTCTTTTGGTGGTATTTGATCACCTCTGCGTTTTTTTATTTTTTGCGCTATAAAAACAAAAATAGAGCGACAATTTTGAAATAAATTTAATATTTTTACTTTTTGCTATAAAATAATAAAAAATATATATATTTTTCCTCAGTTTAGGCCGATACGTATTTCTTCTACATATTTTTGTAAATATCGCAAAATTTATTAGCGTTTACAAAATACGGTATAGTTTTATTGCAATTTTTTTTTTTTTACTACTAATGGCGACGACCAGCGATTTTTTTTTTTTTTTTTTTTTTTTTTTTTTCGTGACTGCGACAATATGGCGGACACTTCAGACAATTTTGACACATTTTTGGGACCATTGTCATTTTCACAGCAAAAATGCATTTAAAATGCATTGTTTACTGTGAAAATGACAATTGCAGTTTGGGAGTTAACCACAAGGGGGCGCTGAAGGGGTTAAGTGTGACCTAATTTGTGTTTTCTAACTGTAGGGGGGGTGTGGCTGTAGGTGTGACGTCATTGATTGTGTATCCCTATTACAGGGAACACACGATCAATGACGGCGCCACAGTGTAGAATGGGGAAGCTGTGTTTACACACGGCTCTCCCCGTTCTTCATCTCCGGTGACAATCGCGGGACTCCAGCGGCGATCGGGTCCCGCGGTCACGGTGATTTGGTCACGGAGCTTTAAGTGCCCAGCCGGTGGTTGCGGAGGCCGCGCGCTCGAGACCACGGCTGGGCATTTTAAAGAGGACGTACCTGTACATGCTTGTGCCCAAGCCCAGGGGCGGACTGACAACTCATGGGTCCCCGGGCAATAGAAGAGTATGGGGCCCCCTCTGGCTTACAGATGGCCCACCCGCCAGGAGAGTAGTGCAGAGGCGGGCAGCTAAAATCTTGGGATATTCACATTAAAAGCATGTCATTTTCGGACATATCGGGGACAGATCTAAAAAAAACAGATTTTTACATACTGTCCCTGGTTTTACTGAGCCTGGCAACCCGGATGGGGCCCCCTAGTGGCATGGGGCCCTCGGGCAGTGCCCGAGTGACTCAATGGTCAGTCCGCCCCTGGCCCAGCCGTGTTATTCTGCCGACGTATATGTGCAGGAGGCGGTCCTTAAGTGGTTAATTGTGGGTCTTTTTTTGTTTATAGCGCAAAAAAATAAAAACCACAGCGTTCCACCAAAGAAAGCTCTATTTGTGGGGGGGGGGGGGGGAAGGACGTAAACTTTGTTTGGGTACAGCGTCGCACGACCGCGCAATTGTCATTTAAAACAACGCTGTGCCCGTATCGCAAAAATTGCCCTGGTCAGGAATGGGGGTGAAACCTTCTTGGGCTGAAGTGGTTAAGGGGGGTAAATCTTCTGGAGGTCAAGTGGTTAAACTTCTTTTACAGGGTGCCCCTGTTTTAATCCTATACTGAGGTGACATGGTCGCTATAAATTGGAATTTGTATAGAATACCAACATTAGTTTCATTGATTTAGAAATGATTGTCTCTTAAATTGTCTCATTTATTTTCTCTAAAGCTGTATTACATGGACCTGCACTCAGGAATGGAGCGTTCACATGGAAACATGTAAAGAATTTTCCATGGACGGCCACCGACCCCAAGAGACAAACTTTCCTGCTGGGTGTACAGAGATTGGTAAGTGAGGAACACTATAAAATATATTTGTGTGATATCATACTACAGTTTTTGGTTCAGTGCTGACAAACCTAATCACCCGCTTGTTCCTTTAGGCCCCTTTCCACACTTGTACAACCTGAAAGTCGCACGACTTGAGGCAATGCCTGTGTAAATGTAGGTCGTGGACCTCAAGTCGGATCTCACTCAGACCAAAAGTAGTACAGGGACTACTTGAAGTTGCTGCGACTTGAAGTCGCACAGATAGGAACGGTTACCCATTGTAAATCATGGGGTATGACTTGTCATGTGACTTTGCAGTCACAAGTGCATAAGTGTGAAAGAGGCCTTTAATCTCTTGGCAGATTTTAGGCGTAATTACTATTCCTCTACTAGCTGCAGAAACAACATGGGGTCTAGAGTGAGTGCACAAGTGATAGTACTTTAAAACATTACCAGATGATTAATCAATTGCTTTGCAATAGTTGGCAAAGTGCAGCTTTCACTAGAGATGAGCACAACGGAAATGTTTTGTTTGTTTCGATTAGTTTGTTAAAGGGGAACTCCACTTTTGTGGGGAAAAAATAAAAAGCAAATAAAAAAAAAATCATCTGTGCTGCCACCGTATAAGTTTCCCCCTAATAGTAATCTTGTGGGCAGCCCAGTTGGGGAGGTATTTTCACCAAAAGAACGCATGCAAATCCAACTCTATTTTCTTTGGCAACAATCGATCATTAAAGCAGAGTTGCAAACCCCATAAAATGAACTTCCACTTTTTGGAATTCCCCCTCCCCCTCTGGTGTCACATTTGTCACCTTTCGGGGGGAGAGGGAGCAGATACCTGTGTTAATACAGGTATTTTTCTCCCACTTCCTGGCATAGATCACGGCAAGTGATCGCGGGGTGATCTACGCTACATTCCGGTGCCTACTGTGTCCTCCCCCGCTGTCTTCTGGGAGACACACAGGTCCCAGAAGACAGCAGGGACCAGTGAGGACTCGCAGCGCAAGTCGCACATGCGCATTAGGGGAACCAGGAAGTGAAGCCGCACAGATCACTTCCTGATTCCCTTACGAGGATGGCGGCGGCAGCAGCCTAGCGCTGATGCACAGATCAGCTTCGGCTGCCGACATCGGCGGCGCCCTCTGCACAGGTAAGTGTCCATATATTAAAAGTCAGCAGCTGCAGGTATTTGTAGCTGATGGCTTTTTCTTTTTTTTCTTTTTTGCCCCATGATTTTTAACAGCAGCCCTGTTTCTGTAGCACATGACTCTTGTATTCGAAAATCTTATTTGGATCGCTCGTGAAGAGCAAGCATGCAGCCAATGAAGCAGGGCCTCATTCGACCCACTGGGGGCCAGTGCTGCACCATGGTGCAAAGAGTCTGATGAGATGAATATTGCTGCAAAAAGATTTGTATTTTTATTTTAACCAGTGCTGGGCTGGTTATTTAAAAACAAAATAAAGTGGAATTGGGCTTTAGCAGCTGAAGCATCACACGTATATTTTCTTAAAAAGTGAAAATCTCTTTTACCTGCTTTGGTTTATTGTAGGAGTACTTTTATATTAAACCTACCAGCTCCATTACTTTGCATGGGATTGTCACTTGTATGTCTTTTCACTTTACCAACATAACTAATACATTTACTGTTCTGTTTCCAGGTTAATTTATTTTGGAGGCTACGGATGCCGAAGACACAGCGAAATAAGCGATTGCTTTGATGTACATGATGCATCATGGGTAATGTGACAAATTTGGATTTTAAAGCGTTAGTACAGGAAAAAATGTTTTCATTTAAAATAACAAACATTGCATACTTACCTCCACTGTGCAGTTCGTTTGCACAGAGTGCCCCCGATCCACGTCTTCTGGGCCCCTCGGCGGCTGTCTCTGTCCTCCCCGCAATTAGTAACCACAGTCATGCAGGAGCTCGCATTGTGGTCACTAATTGCGGGCGCGCTCCCGTGATACAGCGAGCGGCCATAGCCGCTCGCTGTATCACTCGGCCCCGCCCCTTGGCGCGCCGCTGCTCTCAATCCCATCCGCTCTAGCCAATCAGCGGCCAGGCTGAGCGGCGAAGAGGATCTTGGGACCGCGCAGGGTCAGGTAAGTATAACGGGGGCACTGATTACTGTGAAAATTACAATTGCAGTTTAGGAGTTAACCACTAGGGGGCACTGTAGGGGTTAAGTGTGACCTCATATGTGTTTCTAACTGTAGGGGGGTGGGGCCTTGACATGTGGCATCAGTGATCATCTTTCCCTATATCACAATCACAATGAAGAACGGGGAAGGTGTGTTTACACTCACCTCTCCCCGTTCTTCAGCTCCTGTGACCGATCGCGGGACACACGGCTGGGTTTTAAAGAGACGTACAGGTATGTGCTGTGCTTAGCCGTGCCCTTCTGCTGACGTATATCGGTGTGAAGGGGTCCTTAAGTGGTTATACAAGAAGCCCTCCATACTGCTATGTGATAATGCATGCCCCCAGCAGCCTCAGGCACTCATTATAATCTACTAGCACTACAAAAAATTGTCAGATAATAGCAAATCATTTAAAAAAATCATTCTTTAATACAGTGTGGTTTTATGTGTCGGTGTGTACAGTCCATGTTGTGCTGTCTAATAAACAATAAATCGTAGGCTTTGTGCTGGAGATCTCTCCCTGTCACCCTTTTTTTTGGTGTCAGGTCAGAAGTGATTCATGCTGATAGCAGAGAGGAATGGGGCAGCAGACAGAAATTACACTTATTGCTCTTAATTGAGACAAGTACACACTATAGAGGGATATGCTTTGTTCATATTTCATGTCAGATGTTTACAACCACTTCAAGGTAAGACATTTGTTGAAACAAGATGAACTGCCTGACAGGGTCTCCTTAACGCTCCCCCCAAAAGAGGAAGCTCCGCTTGTTTCCCCCCCACCCCCCCCCCCCTCCTGCCGTATTTGGCACCTTCTGACAGGTACCCATCTCAACTTCCAGGAGGCCTAACCGCGGCACGGTCCCCCGGAAGTTCGGCCCCCCTTCTCCTTCCACCGCCGCCAGGCCAATAGGAAAGCGCAGTCCATTTCGCACAATAGGCAACTGGTTGCTGAATCCGCAAGGCTTCACTGCTGGTTTCCCTTACAAGGAATGGCAGCGGCAGCACATGAGAGCTGAAAAATCGTTCTGGGGTGCCGACATTGCGGATTTTCTGGACAGGTAAGTGTCCTAATATTAAAAGTCAGCAGCTACAGTGTTTGTAGCTGCTGACTTTTGATTTTTGGAGTGGAAGGGGTTAGCTGGAGCTCCTCTTTAAAGTGGAGTTCCACCCTGTTTTTTATTTTCTTCCCAAAAAAAAAAAAATGTATACTCACCAGAAAGGGCGGTTGCTATGCAGAAGTAGCTAGCTTTTCTGCTTCTTCCTCCTCCGCAGTGGATCTTTTGCCTCGTCCTCCGTCGAGCTGTCTTCTGGGAACTGTGTGTGTATCCCAGGAGGCAGCCGCCCATTCATAAAGCAGTAGGAAACGGGCACTGACTGTTTCACTTAGTGAGGATGGAGGTGCCAAGACCGAGCAATTGCCGTCGGGGGGGCCGACATCGCTGGCGAATAGGACAGGTAAGTGTTACAGTGGTACAGTGTTAGTAGCTGCTGACTTTTTTAAAAAAAATCGCGGGTGGAATCTCGCTTTAAGCATGCATTGCATGTTTTGCACATTTTATGAGATATTATATGATGGAATATCAGACAAAATCTTTAGAACAACAAGAATCGATTCCTAATTCTGGCCACTATGGTTTGCAGGAAGAACAGATGTTTTGGGGATGGAACAACGATATCCACGTATTTGACACTCAGAAACAAGCCTGGATACAGCCAGAGGTAAAGGTAAGTGATGGTGGGTTGAGTGTTGCTTTCCTTCCTTCTGAATTATTAATGATCGATAACACAACACATTTGATTATAAAATATATGATGAGCTGCACATTAAGGCCCAGATTCAGAAAGGACTTACGACGGCGCAGCGCCATGTACGCCGTCGTAAGTCCTAATCCGAGCTGTCGTATCTATGCGCCTGATTCTTAGAATCAGTTACGCATAGATATCCATTAGATCCGACAGGCGTAAGTCTCTTACGCCGTCGGATCTTAACTGCATTTTTTTTTTTGACCGCTATGTGGCACTTCCGTCGAATTCCGCGTTGAGTATGCAAATTAGCTAGATACGCAAATTCCCGAACGTACGCGCGGCCAACGCAGTACAGATACAACGTTTACGTTAGGCTTTTCCCGGCGTAAAGTTGCCCCTGCTATATGAGGCGCAGCCAATGTTAAGTATGGCCGTCGTTCCCGCGACAAAATTTGAAATTTTTACGTTGTTTGCATAAGTCGTCCGTGAATGGGGCTAGACGTCATTTACGTTCACGTCGAAACCAATGACGTCCTTGCGGCGTACTTTGGAGCAATGCACACTGGGAAATTCCACGGACGGCGCATGCGCCGTTCCGCAAAAACGTCAATCACGTCAGGTCACAGTAGTTTTACATAAAACACGCCCCCCTGATCCAAATTTGAATTAGGCGGGCTTGCGCCGACCGATATACGCTGCAACTTACGGAGCAAGTGCTTTGAGAATACAGCACTTGCCCGTCTAAATTGCGGAGGCGTAACGTAAAGCGGATACGTTACGCCCGCACAAAATTACGACGCTGGACGAGAATCTGGGCCTAAAGTGGTTGTAAAGTAATTTTCTTAACTTTTACCTACAGGTAAGACTATAATAAGGCTTACCTGTAGGAAAAAAAAAAAGTATCTCCTAAACATTTATGGTTTAGGAGATATTCGCACAAGTGATTTTCAGCTTATGGCCCGGCAGCCACCACACCTTGCCGGAAAGAAGTCTCCCGCGCGCATGCGGGGGAGTGACCACACTCAGCGCTGGAGCCGCGATACCCGGAAGACACGCCGAGGCGAAATGTCAGCTGCCTCGGCGTGGACCGAGAGGGACACCGACGCCTCGTTCTAAGGTAAGTGTTTCATAATGCGCTAGTATGTGGTGAAGATGGAGAAGATGCCACCTCCAGACATTTGTGTCCGCGGTCGCCGGTTCATCGGAACCAGGTGAAAGCGGTATCTGTGGCTGGGCTCGTGGAGTCGTTTCCGGCCCGACTGGGCTAAATATATACTTTTATTCCACAAACAATGTACTTTTAGCTGTTAAAGGCATATACAAGATGGCAAAATTCCCAAAGTAATGAAGGTCCATATATCACCTGCATCCCATTCCCCCTCTTGTTATTGTGTTAATTATGTTAGGTCATGGCATGTAGACAAAAGGTCTGGAGACATCTCCCAGCAGGGGATGTGTAAAGGCCCTTTCACACGTACGGACCGTATGTCCGCATTTTCATCCGTCCGTTGCGGATGAAAACGGGACATACATGGGTCCCAATGTGATAACTGGTGTCAGCGGATGACCATCCGCTGACACCCCTAATTTGTCCGCCTCCGCAAAGATCCGCATTTTCGGACGCAAGAAAACCCTATTTTTCTTCCGTCTGCTGGATCGGATCGGATGAACACGAACATACGGTCCGTGTTCATCCGATCCCCCATAGGGGAGAGCGGGGGAAAGACAGGGCGGTCCCTGCACAGTGTGCGGGGACCGCCCTGTCAGCTGCCAGCTCAGTGGGGATTTTACGGAGGATCCCCGCTGAGCTGTACGGACACACGGAGGCGGATCATTACTGATCCGCCCCGTGTGAAAGGGCCCTAAGGAGGGGCTTGCCTGACTTTCATACCCTGTGTTTCACTTCAGTTCTGTTTCAATTTACAAGTGTTGAGTTCCCATTAGTTCTCCGTGTCCCCTACCCCTCTATGACAAGGCTAAGGGGAGTGTTTCCTAACTAGTGTTTAAAGGTGTATGTTTTGTATTTAATAACAGTTTATGAATAAAGGAATGATGAGCGCAAACTGAAAATCTAAAAGTGAATATAAAGACAGTCCATAGGGGACTGATAACAATCAATAAAGATATGCAGTGAATTCAAAATTAGTGAAATAACCCAAAACTGATAATAATCCAAAAATAAAAGTCCAAATATATAAATCAAAGTTTTGGATAAATCAATCTAGTGTGCCTGTGATAAACAAAACTTCTGCACTTCGGGCATCAATGTGGACAATCTTGATAACTCTTTGCTTAGCCTGCCTCACAGTGCGCTTACCTCCAGACACTAGGTCATGCGTGTCAACGAAATCCTCCCAAAACTGGAACAGAATCCAAACAGTGGGGTAACACGTGTTGCACGGAATCTTCCAGTGCTGAGATAGAATCGAGGGGCGTTCTCTGTATCAAATACCAGTATAGGTCCAGGCGCAGCGAAGTCGACTCCACAGGTTAGCCACAAGGTGTATCAGGAGCAAATGTAAAAATAAAAAGCTCTCATGGTGAAGTATGCAAGCACTTTAAAATTTAATAAAGGTAAAAATGTGCTTACATTGAAAAAACGAATAAACGCCAAACAGCGGCACTTCCGGTGACGGTCAGGGTGTCACGTCACTTCCGGTCAATCTAACCTTATGCATTTCGTCACGACACGTGACTTCATCGGAGTCACGTGTCGTGACGTAATGCATAAGGTTAGATGTGACCGGAAGTGACGTGACACCTGGACGTCCACCGGAAGTGCCGCTGTTTGGCGTTTTATTCGTGGTTTTTCAATGTAAGCACATTTTTACCTTTATTAAATTTTAAAGTGCTTGCATACTTCACCATGAGAGCTTTTTATTTTTACATTTGCTCCTGATACACCTTGTGGCTATCCTGTGAGTCGACTTCGCTGCGCCTGGACCTATACTGGTATTTGATACAGAGAACGCCCCTCGATTCTATCTCAGCACTGGGAAGATTCCGTGCAACACGTGTTACCCACGTTTGGATTCTGTTCCAGTTTTGGGAGGATTTCGTTGACACGCATGACCTAGTGTCTGGAGGTAAGCGCACTGCGAGCCCAGGCTAAGCAAAGAGTTATCAAGAATTGTCCACATTGATCCCGAATGCAGAAGTTTTGTTTATCACTGGCACACTAGATTGATTTATCCAAACTTTGATTTATATATTTGGACTTTTATTTGTGGATTTATTATCAGTTTTGGGTTATTTCACTAATTTTGAATTCACTGCATATCTTTATTGATTGTTATCAGTCCCTATGGACTGTCTTTATATTCATTTTAGATTTTCAGTTTGCCTCATCATTCTTTATTCAGACCTTTATTTGTTGTTAGCACATTTTAGATTTGAGCAGCATTTTGTTTTTCACTGGTCACTTTTAATTTTCACTGTTGGCTAGCGCTTTAGTCACCCACTTGTCAATAAACAGTTTATGCTCTGCATGTTTAACCCTCAACATCTGTGTGGTTTGCCTCGTGATTGGGGGAGGGGGGGGGGGGCGGCTTAAGGACTGGTTATAGCGAGTCTGCTTGCTGCAGGTGCGTTTGGAGAACAGGAGACACAGGTCTGGCGGAGGTGCCCAAGCAGGGGAATCCGAGATCCGTCGCACACCCGAAATCACCAAAAGTAGTGCAGGTGTTCTGTCAAGAAGTGCCCCCCATTGAATAGTGCCTGCGCATGCGCAGATCAGCTGAAGTGATGTGCCAGGGCGCAAGCATACATCGTAGGAGGTATCTTTTGATTGGAGGTACCATTTCACGGGCACAATTGAAACCTATACAAACCACGGGGGGAGACCGTAGTTCTCACATTGTGCCCCACTGTTGCGGGGTGGCTTTACAGTGTGCTGATGGTCCGGTTTCCCCCGCTGTTTGTTTAGGTTTAACTTGTGCCTGTGAAATGGTATCTCCCATCAAGAGATATCTCCTACGATGTGTGCATGCACCATGGTTACGTCAGCACAGCTGATCGGCAAATCAGCAGTTGTGCTATGACGTACAGCGCATTTGCAGTTCGTTCCGGGCACTATTCGATGGGGGGGCACTTCTCGACAGTACACATCCATATGGGATGTCAACTTCAGGCCCAAGTGGGATAATTTTAGATATATAATATATATATATATCGAGTCCATAAATATATATACAACATAACTGCACATAAGTAACAGATTACAAAAACATTCTACTGGGCCAAGTAATAGGAAATCCAAATGTGAGTTTTGAACCCTACGCGTTTCATCATAACTGGCTTCTTCAGTAATGTAAAGGTCATAGTAAAGCTCTCCAGTGGATAGAAATAATTTTTTATAATTTTTTTTTTGCAGAGCGCACCACCACAACCTCGAGCCGCTCATTCTTGTGCCATCCTGGGGAACAAAGGATATGTGTTCGGTGGACGGGTGCTGGTTAGTTCTAAGTTGCGTTTTTAGGATTGCAGTTTATTAGGACTAAGTGCAGCGGATTGTTTGACTGCTCCCTTATCTTTACTTCTAGCAAACACGGATGAATGATCTGCACTTTCTGAACCTGGACACTTGGATATGGTCCGGAGGGTAAGCCAAGTCATCTCTATGACCGTCGGAGGACCCGGGCGCGATGTGATGACGTCACGCCCGGGTACCCGTAAGTAAACAAAGCCGCGATTGCGGCTAGTGAGCAACACTGATCATGAGATCATGAATTTTTTTTCACCGATCTCATGCTTTCCAGCCTGGAGGAGAGATGTGGGGTCTTATTGACCCCGCATCTCTCCAAAAAGAGGACCTGTCACACACATTTCCTATTACAAGGGATGTTTACATTCCTTGTAATAGGAATAAAAGTGATACAAAAATAAAATAAAAATAAAAAAAGTGTTAAAACATAAATAAATAAGTAAAAAAAAAAAAAAAAACAATAAAAAAAAAAATTAAAACGCCCTGTCCCCGGTAGCTCGCGCACTAGAAGCGAACGCACATGTAAGTCCCGCCGACATATGTAAAATGCCGTTTAAACCACATATGTGAGGTATCGCCGCGTGCGATAGAGTGCCAGCAACAATTCTAGCACTAGGTCTCCTCTGTAAATCAAAACTGTTAACCAGTAAAAAATTTCAAAGCGTTGCCTATGGAGATTTTTAAGTACCGAAGTTTGGCGGCCATTCCAATGAGTGTGCGCAATTTTTAAAGCGTGACATGTTAGGTATCTATTTACTCGGTGTAACATAATCTTTCATATTTTACAAAAAAAATGGGCTAACTTTACTGTTTTGTTATTTTTTAACTCATGAAACAATTTTTTTCCCAAAAAAAAGCTTTTGTAAATTTATTGCGCAAAACCGTGCAAGATAAAACGTTGCCAATGACCGTCGTTTTATTCCCTAGGGTGCCTGCTAAAAATATTTATAATGTTGGGGGGTTCTGTCGTAATTTTCTAGCAAAAGAATGATTGATTTGTACATGTAGGAGAGAAGTGCCAGAAGAGGCCTGGTATGGATGGGTGTATAAAAGCCCTAAGTATCCTGTAATTATAAATGTATTAAACTGATTGGAAAAAGTAGTCAACTTTAACAGTATTTTTGGTTGGACTACAGACTCCCCCTTGGTAATAGAGGTATGGAGGGGAAAGGGGAGGGTATTTGTAGTTCAAATCAAGGTGAGTAGCCTAGGGTGACAACGCTGCCTCTCCATACAGTTGCAGTAAGTAAGTGTTGTCACCATCAGGAAGGAAAGAATCTTACTGTGAAGGGTACCAGGTAAAAATAAAATGAAAAAGTAAAAAAAAAAAAAACCTAAGTAAGATGTAATATTTCATTTTTGTTTTTGGGTTTAGATAAAACTAAAGCTCTTTTACACAAAGATTGTGTTTGGTTACAGTTGGATTGTGTGTTCATATAGATATCTTCTGCCCCCCCCCAGGATCCAGATTACAGGGAGACGCCAAGGGGAGATCATGGCACACACTCACACCTATTGGAGAGAACATTATTTCTCTTCGAGGGTCTTAGTGCTGAAAGTGTTCCTCTAAGTGAGTAAAAGTGGTTTCATTTAAAATAATAATCATAAATATTCAACTGTGATCGTGTTTCTCCGAATGATAACATGAAGGCCATTTTTGACAGTCTTTTGCTTTTCCCATGTTGTTTTGCAGGTGACGGATGGATTTATAGTCTCTCTACTAGGAATGGAAGCAGTTGACAGCATTTTAGATAAGGATCAACCAAGGTACATCACACCAAGCCAAGAGAAAATGCTAAGTAAATGTTGCTTTAATTGAAGTGCCCCTTCAGTATTCCAAAATCAGAACCATAATCCCCCCTCCACCAAATGAATTGGACCAGTGCACAAAGAAAGATCCTAAAGTCCTTGGATGAGCGAGTTTGTGTTGGAGAAACTTCACTGGCGTGCACAGAGTCCTGACCTCAACCCGATAGAATAGACACACCTTTGGGATGATTGGTGCAGAGACTGCGAGCCAGGCCTTCTCGTCCAACATCAGCGCCTGACCTTACAATGAGTTTCTGGAAGAATGGTCAAACATTTCCATAGACACACTCCTAAACCTTGTGGACCAGCCTTCCCAGAAGAGCTGAAGCTGTTATAGGATGGGCCAACTCCGTATTGAACTTTACGGACTAATAGCCAGATTCAGCAAGACTGGGCATAACTTTGATGCGGCGTAGCGTATCGCATATACGCACGCCGCCGTAAGTCAGAGAGGCAAGTGCTGTATTCACAAAGCACTTACCTCCTAAGTTACGGCGGCATAGCGTAATGGGCCCGGCCTAAGGCGCGCCTAATTCAAATGTGGAACAGGGGGGCGTGTTTTATGTAAATGACTGGTGACTTGACGTTTTTTACGAACGGCGCATGCGCCGTTCGTGAAAGAATCCCAGTGCGCATGCGTCGGATAGAATGCCTAAGATCCCTCGAACATTGCCTACGATGTGACGTAACTTATGCAGAGCCCTATTCGCGTACGACTTGCGCAAACGACGTAAAAAGATAGGCCTGTTCCGACGTCCATACCTTGCATGGGCTGCGCCACCTAGGGAGCAGCTTTATCTTTACGCCGGCGTAACTAATTGCGACGGGCGTACGTACGTACGTTCGTGAATCGGCGTATCTTGCTCATTTGCATATTCGAGGCAGAAGACAACGGAAGCGCCACCTAGCGGCCAGCCTAAATTTGCACCCTAAGATACGACGGCATAGGAGACTTACGCCGCTCGTATCTTAGCCTAATTTAAGCGTATCTGGTTTCCAGAATACGCTTAAATTTACGACGGCGTAGATTCAGAGTTACGACGGC
Source organism: Rana temporaria (assembly GCF_905171775.1). Classification (NCBI taxonomy): domain Eukaryota; kingdom Metazoa; phylum Chordata; class Amphibia; order Anura; family Ranidae; genus Rana; species Rana temporaria. Next base: position 20,491,822 of record NC_053501.1, read on the forward strand.
GTATCTACTGATTACGCCGGTGTAACCCTACATGAATCTAGCTATAAACTGGGATGCTATAAAGGTTCATGTGCATGTAAAGGCAGGTGTCCCAATACTTTTGAAAATATAGTCTATATTGTATGACTTCAGTTATGATCTGTATTCAGTAACCTGCTTTGTTGGAATATTCAGGTTGAGGTGCTAAGTCAGAGCAAAAGTTTAGGGAATTCTAGGAGGGAAAGAGCTAGACCAAGGGGTAGGCAACCCAAAAGAGGTGGAGATCTACCTGAACAACAAGGGAGAAGTCAAAGATCATCGCACACAGTGTCGCCTCCTCACACCTGATTGAAAACCTCCTAATTGCCGTACGACAGCATCGCAATTGTGTGCATTGCATGGCAATCATGGCAACATATCGCCTCCTCACCAGCTATCAAACACACTTGGATCGCTTTTCAGAGAGCAGCAGTGCCTGTTGTACTTGTGAATGAGCCCTTGCATACGCCAGGGGCACCCTTAGGGGCTCGTTCACACAAAGTTGGGGGGGGGGGGGGGTGGTAGAAAAAACCTTTCAGAAACTGCACCAACCCCATATGATAAAAGTCTATAGCTTAGGTGCAAAGCATCGCCAGATCTATTTTCAAGGGCCCGGGTGAGGAAGGACTGGGCTTGGGACCATTTCATGATAACACAATTTTACTGACTTCTAAAGAAGCTTATATCAAAAGTCACATACACATTGTAACTGGTCACTGGTTACTGTCATAATACCTTATGTGTGCCATGCCATGCCATGTGATGCCAATGTGCCATGCCAACCTCCCTTAGCAACTGCTGTGCTGGGGGCTGGCTCTCCTGCCTTTAGAGGCTATTGGTTGTAGCACATCTGTGATTATTGCTTTGTTTTGGTAAATAAAAGCTGTGTGGAATTCTTAAATTGTGTACTTTGTATGTTTATAGACTCTGGCATACGGCCTGTCTGGGCAAAAGACGGTGAAGTCATGGTTGTTTGGTGGCAGCAAGGATGACCTCCTCTCCTTGGATACTGTAAGTAAAGAATATATCGTATATACTCGAGTATAAGCCAAGTTTTTCAGCCCTTTTTTTTTAGGGCTGAAAATACACCCCTCGGCTTATACTCGAGTCAGTGTACCTGAAGGGCTGCAAGCGTCCATTGTTTAAAAGTCACGGCTTCCCCCTGGTCCCTTCCGTGATGGGCGTTTCCCAGCAGACACTGTGTTTAGTGTTCCGCCTATCACAGATGTCCTCTCATGCTTGGACTCGGTTTCCCAGCAGACACTGTGTTTAGTGTTCCGCCTATCACAGATGTCCTCTCATCCTTGAACTTGGTTTCCCAGCAGACACTGTGTTTAGTGTTCCGCCTATCACAGATGTCCTCTCATCCTTGAACTTGGTTTCCCAGCAGACACTGTGTTTAGTGTTCCGCCTATCACAGATGTCCTCTCATCCTTGGACTCGGTTTCCAGCAGACACTGTGTTTAGTGTTCCGCTATCACGGACGTTCTCTTGTCCGAGGATGAAAAGACATCCGTGATTGGCGGAACACTGAACACAGTGTCTGGGAAACTGAGTCCAAGGATGAGAAGACGCCAGTTATAGGCTGCTGGGAAACGCCCATCACGGAACGGGACCAGGAGGAGGCCGCGACTTTTTAACAATGAATGGACGTCCGCAGCCTGTCAAGAATTTCAGGTGCACTGACTCGGGCAGAGGGAGGCTGCAATGGCCACAGTGAGGTGGCAATGGCCACAGTGAGGTGGCAATGGGCACAGTGAGGTGGCAATGGGCACAGAGAGGTGGCAATGGGCACAGAGAGGTTGCAATGGGCACAGAGAGGTTGGAATGGGCACATTTAGGGGTGCAAATGAGCACAGTGAGGTGTGCAAATGGACATTGTTGACCCTCTTTTCCGCTTACAGTAGCTGCTGCATTCTCACCCTAGGCTTATACTTGAGTCAATAAGTTTTCCCAGTTTTTGGGGTAAAATTGAGTACCTCGGCTTATACTCGGGTCGGCTATACTCGAGTATATACGGTAGTAATAAAAGAATGTCATTATGAATCTCTGATGTGTCAAAGTGAACTCATTTTTAAAATCCCACAGCGGTTCCACTTAGACTCGCACTCGCCATGCCCTCCCCCATTACCCTGTTGCTTTGTTGGAGTCCTCATGAAATACCCAGTGTTTCTAGGCATGAGAGAACATGTGACCTCCTCCCAGGATGCAATGCTTGGGCATGAGTAGCCAATTACCAGGCCCAAATACTGCCATGTGGGGGTGACGTCGGGGTTGACGTAGATATGAGTGGGGGAGGGGTGGCGTTCAAGAGATTTTGTCACTATACCCATTCAAGACATTCTAAAGTTTAGGGATGAGCCCAAGTGTAGAGATCATAGTTCGAAGTCACTTGAGTGAGCCCACCAGGATCTGTCACTGTACTGGGTCAATTATAAGTGGCCAGTAATTCCTGAGCATATCAATGCCCATTGCATATGTGCGCTTGCTGGGTGGGAAATTTCCCCGATTTGCAGATGATTGGTCTAATACAAGGAACAGCTTTCTGGTGGGCTCGCTCTGGTTGGTTTGGACTAGGACATAGGGCTCACCCCTACTAAAGATGAACTCCAGATTAATGCGGCCTTAATGGTGCAACTGGTGGTCCATGGTGAGCGGTAGCATGGCTTTCCCCCTTTCCAGCTGTGCTCTCCCCCTTCTTGGGCATCTGGCAGGGTTCTGTGGGTCAGAGGAGCTGGCTCCCTGCTCTGTCCTTATTCCAAGATGGCGGCACTTCCGGCAGGGCAGAGTGCTGTTTCCAGGGCAACCAGAAGCTCTGTACAAAAATGGTGTAATGAAGGTAATCCAGGTCTGGATCCAGCGATATTCTTGTGGTGCTCCGGGGGGGATGGGGCTGTGCTGCACAGTGAAGGATCCTTTCGATCGCCCTCCCTTTCCTCTTCTTTTGTCCATTCACCAAAAGCCATGTATTCTTTTTCACAAAAAGCAAAGCCTTCTGTGAAATGAAAAGGTTGATTCTTATCATTTACCAATTTACTTCTGTTTAACCATCCTGTTGGAAAATTTCTGCTTGATCAGCACCTGTGTATATTCCTGGCAATCGGCAGGTGCCAGCAGACATCCATTGGCTGGCACCCACTGATCGGCTTCTGCTTTGATTATTCTAGGGGGAAGTGTAGAATCATATATGCGACCATGTGCAGAATGGCTGTAAATCTGCTATAGGACGGTCATTAAGTGGTTAAAGAGAAGCTGTAAAGCACAACCATTGTGTAGCACTGCTAAGCAGGAAGAAAAAAAAAAATATGACTGCCCCTGTATACATACATACACTACATTACCAAAAGTATTGTAACTCCTGCCTTTACACACACATGAACTTTAATGGCATCCCAGTCTTAGTCCGTAGGGTTCAATATTGAGTTGGCCCACCCTTTGCAGCTATAACAGCTTCAACTCTTCTGGGAAGGCTGTCCACAAGGTTTAGGAGTGTGTCTATGGGAATGTTCGACTATTCTTCCAGTAGTGCATTTGTGATATCAGGCACTGATGTTAGACGAGAAGGCCTGGCTCGCAGTCTCCACTCAAATTCTTTCCAAAGGTGTTCTTTTGGGTTGAGGTCAGGACTCTGTGCAGGCCCCTCAAGTTCCTCCACCCCAAACTCGCTCATCTGTGTTTTTATGGACCTTGCTTTGTGTACTGGTCCAAATAATTTGGTGGAGGGGGGATTATGGTGTGGGGTTGTTTTTCAGGGGTTGGGCTTGGCCCCTTAGTTCCAGTGAAGGGAACTCTTAAGGCGTCAGCATTCCAAGACATTTTGGA
>NC_053501.1:20496161-20528661 GCF_905171775.1 Rana temporaria
TACAGTCTGGCTTCATGATGCCCACACTTAAGATGGCCCCAGTCAATTTCTATTTTATAAAGTGTCTAAATGCTGTAACAACCTAACAAAACGGACCTTAGTTTACAGACTAACTTTACTAGAATACATTAAGCTTGTGTATTACAGGGGTATTTATATTTAAAAAGTGAAATTGTGGCCGGAACTCCGCTTTAGGGCAAAAATAACTAAATGTAACAAGGCTGCTGTTGGTAATGTGATGCCTCAATATGTTTTGACCATTTTGCAAGTAAAAGCTGAATGTAAAAGTTGAATTTCAGTTGGATATAAAAGGGACACGTAAACAAAGCTTATTCATTGATTTTGTTAAGCCTCGAACCAATGTAACCTTGCGTATACCTTGCCAATGCCCTAGAAGCTGAAAATGGATGTAAACCTCAGGCATGAATTATGAAAGAAGCATTTTGTATTCTTCTGCTATTGGCATGAATATTTCTGCCAAGTTTTCCTGACACCAAGAGAAAAAAATGGTACGGGGGGAGGAGCTCCAGGTGATTGACCAGCTTCAGCTCTGTTCCTGTGTGAAAAAGGGGTGGTGGTGTGTGTGTCGTCCCCCCCCCCCCCCCCCCCCCCCTGCAATCGGCTCTGAGCTCTCCTCACTGAGCTCTGCATAGTGTAACTTCAGCTCTCAGAGAAGCTTTATAAATTCTACACTTTGGATGTAGAGAAGAAAGTAGATAAACAGGTACAACTTATGTAGGAGGATTTGTTTCATCTCTGTGTATGACCTGGAGTCAGTCACTGGGTATATGTAAGGGTTTACAACTACTTTAATAAAGTACATTGCTACTCCAGTGATCACCGCTTGCTCTCAGATCCTGTGCTGAGCAGCGGGCCTGATGCATTCTGAACACAGAGGGCTGGCTGCTCAGCACAGGTAGCCGTTAGAGAATGCTTTGCAATTTGTGAATGAATAGCTTTCTCTGATTTGGAGGTGGTGGAGAGATCAGACAGTGACATTACCTGAATTTGGCTTTGTATCATAGTATCAGCCTTTTGCAGCAGAGCTTTGACTAGAAGGGGGGGGGGGCTGCAAAATCAGTTATGTTGCAGTTTGTGTGTGGCAGCAAGGAGCATGTTGGTGGAAGAGAGCAATATGAGATGAAGATGAGCTCATCAGTGCATTGGCTTTTCTTGTAGTGTCCAGTCACAATATTGAGGGTACGGGCAAGGCCTAGTTGTGACATTTAACTCCAGCAGTGTAAAATTGGAACAGTGTTGTGCTAATATGGTAGAACTGTGTAACCCTCAGCAATACAAATCCTTTGGCAGGTAAACAAGCTCCCTTATATATGAACCAATGGCAGAATGTGCTGCTCAAGGTTTTTGGAAGGTCCTCTTCTGTAATCTAACCCTGGGAGTGCGGGCAAGGATGGAGCTTGTCCCAGCCCCAGATATTGATACATAGGAAATAAAGGTCTTATAAGCCGCATATCCCTACCCTGTGAAACGGCCTCAGCCTGGACTCCAACCAGGCTCTGCCCCTGGGGCTTAGTATGATTTCATTTGTGTAACTGTTTGCCTGCAGTTCAACTATAAACTGCGCCTTAAGCGGAGCTGCACCCTAAAGTGCAACTTCCACTCTTCGGAACCCCCCCCCCCCCCCCCCCCCCCACAGTGTCACATTTCGCACTTGTCAGGGGGGTGCAGATATCTGTCCAAGACAGGTATTTGCACACACTCCTGGGAATACACTAGGATGCATTAAGGTGAAAAAACGGGAACCTTTACAAACAATGTTGTTTTCATCTTACCCTTAAAGGAGTTGTAAAGGGAAAAAAAAAAATTGCCTAAAATGAATGTCTGCAAGGTAGACAGACAGAATAGTGTAATGATTCTGTTAAAAAACAAGTAAATACCTATTATATTCCTTCATCTATATCACCTCCGGCATTCTAGTTTGTTCTCTCATTCACTTCCTGGTTTTCATTGCTCGTTCATGTAAGAACTACATTTCCCAGTATGAATTGCGGCACGCCCAGTAATTCACACCTCCTTGAAGTCTCTAACACGTAGAGAGCGTCCTGCCACACAGATGTAGTTCCCAGGAGGGGGCGAGCACGTCACTGACCACCGCAGTAAAGCCTCCCTTCACGGTGGTGAGTAACAATCAGACAAGCAGGAAGTGAACAGAACAGAGAAGAAAATAGAAGAAATAGAGCATTTTCTGAGCAAAAACGAACAATGAGGAAGTGAAAAGAGGAATGTTTGCAGGTAAAGGATGCTTATGAAAAAATAAATAAAAATCCTTTACAACCCCTTTAATGCTCCTTAATGTCAAAGGTGTGGATTCACCACGTGTGCTCATCCAGAGGTGTTGACTATATAAAAACATAACTGTTTAATGTGTATACACTTGTTTTATTGTCCACCGTTTTTATTTTTTTCCCCCTAAACCAGCTAATGAAAACTCCAAGGCGGTTGGACAAGATGCTCCATATGTCATAAAAGTGGTAAGATTTTAGTAAAAAGATTATTATTATTATTATTATTATTTTTTTCCTTGCAGTTTTTAGTGAGGCCTGGAGGGGAGAAACACCAGGGCTTTCCCCATTCTGGGGGTTCCTAGCTCAGGGACCCTCTCTACCGTATTTTCCTTCGGCTCCTTCTCCATATCTTTCCTTTTAATATTTTCTATTGTATTATGAATTTAGTTGTCACTGAAACAGTGAGGCTCGAAATGGGGGCAGATGCATACCTGGAAGCCATAGTTCAGTGAAAGTGTGAGGATGCCACCTCCACATTGCATTGAAATATCCTTTTTTGTGAACTTTTCACTTTTATGATCTTTGTTTACATGGGTATCAAAAGGCAAAAATTAGGAAAATGAAAGGATAAGTGTTTTTAGGGTGGAATTTGTAACATGTTCCCACTCCTGCAGCCTCTCCCCGATCCCCCTTCTAATTGTAACAGGGGGACCGGGGATCTTCTCCCTGCACCCACTGTCACCATTTGATAAGCATGTGGCAATGCGAGGCTTCCGCCCACATGGCCGCATCATTCATTCATGGAGTTCTGTGAATGAATGAACTACAAGTACCAAAATTCTTTGTAGCTGGCAGCTTGTAGTTCTCAATGAACTATCAGGCCACTGGTTAGCGCTCTAGGTAGTTCATTGCTTGTCATATAGTAACTACGATGAATGGGAAGATAGTCTGCAGGAACCTGACATTACTGCTGATCATGAGTGCAAAGCTTTACAGGCTCCTAATAACCAAAATATCTGGGCGTTTTATTTATTTTTTTCCTACTGGACTTACTAGCTGGATGACTCTGCTAAGCTGTAATTTAGTAGAGAAGGGAATGAACTAGATGGGGGGGTAATAGTCCCTTGTTTTGGCCACAATTTTAAATATGTTTTTAAATTGTAGGAAACCGAGCGATTAATGGGCCCCTAATTCTCAGAGCTGAATTCTACCTGCGTGCTGCAAAGCAGAAATGAGTAAGTCTAGCTCAATGTTATATACCAGATGACTAGTTATATTTGTAGCATATTTTTTGAGGGGTATGTTGTTAACTTGGACGTTTTAGGGTCTGCCCTTGACTAGACGCTCTATGCATGACATGCTTTGATTTGTGTGCACACTAAACTGCAAAACTGTTGCCATACGCAGAATCTGCCTCTGCAGATGCCAGCTTGCCCCATTTTGTTTGTATGGTACGATAGAATGTAAATTTAAAGAATTGGCTGCACCAGCCAAAGCTCATTATATTGGACTGTAAACTCTGTAGGCAGTTGCATGTTATAAAATTATCTCTCCTTACTTGATGTCATATTACTGTGAACATTCATGGTACAAGAGATTGCCTGTTTTTAAATGCTTAGGGAAAAAGACAGTCACAGACTTAGAAACGGCTTTCTTGTTATATTGGAGCATTAGAGATTGCTCTCCAGTTATAAAGAAACATTGAAAACCTTCCCCTGTGTTTCAGGTGACTGTTGGGGGCTTTCCAAATGTTACAGGGACTGTTAAAGCCTGCTGCCATCTTTTGGGATACAAAGGCCCCCTTCACATCCTGCCACTCCCACTGTCATGCATTTTCCGTTCTGTTTTGTTTTTACTCTTTAATGTCCTTTTTAGTGCGTTTTTTTTCATGCACGTCTGTAGACTACAATGGGCCAGAAAAATGCAGGTAAATGCATATAATATTAGACATGCCTAATTTTTTTAGAACACAGCGCGGAAATGTGTTGCCATGTTTGTTGGAAACTATCCACATGTTTCAAAAGGTTGCTAATGAGTTGGTTATTATTTTTTGGAAAGTGCACATGGAAGCTTTTCTTCTGTGGCTAAATCATTAGCCCTGTTCACACAGGTGCGACATGCGACTTACAAATCGCACCTGAAGTCACATCTAAATGTCTTTCTGTGGCACCGTCTTAATTGGGATTTAAAAAATAGTTCTGCGCTAATTTGGGCGATTTTAATGTGGGACTTGCATTTACATTTGTGCATGAAATTGTACAGATGTCGGCAAGCCTTAGGTGAAGTTGCACTGTCTTGCGGCTTTGAAATCGCGCTGAAGTAGCATGATTTCAAAGCTGTATTCAGTGTAAACGGAGGCAGCGCCCTATTTTCTCCCAGCTTGACAACTGGACACAGATTCAATGTATCTTCTGAGTAATCCATAGTTCCCGACAAGAACTGGGCAACATGGCAACCACTTATTTGGTCTGTCTGATCTGTCTCATACCTGTCAAAAACATATAAATTCCCAGATCACTTTCCAGCTAGACTGCAACAAAACAGAGTTGTCGCCGTCTAACAAGTCACGTTAAAGGAATATTTTTTTTTTTTTTTTTTTGTAAAATAACAAACATGTTATACTTGCCTCCACTGTGCAGCTCGTTTTGCACAGAGTGTTCCCGAACCCGGTCTTCTGGGGTCCCTCGGCGGCTGTCTCAGCTCCTCCTTGCAAGAGAGCTTGCATGGTGGAAAGCTCTTGCGGGCACGCTCCTGTGATACAGCGGCGGCCATAGCCGCTCACTGTATCACTCGGCCCCGCCCCCCGGCTTGTCGTGTCATTGGATGTGATTGACAGCAGCGCCAGCCAATGGCTGTGCTGCTATCAATCCAACCTAGCCAATCAACGGCCACAGACCAGACTGAGGAGGATGACGGGGGCGAGCGCGGAACTTTTGATGGTCAGGTAAGTAAAACGGGGGGAGGGGCTTAGCAGTACCGTCAAATGTTTTTTTACCTTAATGCATAGGATGCATTAAGGTGAAAAAACATTTACCTTTAAAAACACGGGTTTAGTCGCGCGCACAGACATGCAAACATATATGAGTAAGCCGCAGTGGCCACGTCAAGGCACCCCACTGTACTGCGGTCCTGACGCTATCTTTTTGAGTCTCCCAAGTTGGAGTTCATATAGCAGTGGATGGATTAAGGGCAGGTTTGACTGGACGGAGCCCATCACTCCTTAAAGGCACAGGAAAGCATTGAACACCCAGCAAGGACACAATGGCAGCTGAAGGTATCCAGCGTGTCTCCACACCTAGTAATCTATGTGGGTAGTTCTGTATTGTGAGTGAAGATACTGGTGTAACTTTTCTATTGATTTTTTTTTTTTTTTTTTTTTTTTTTCCTTTTGAAGTTCAGCAATGGACCAACTCTCATAAACTGGACTACCTTGGTGTGCCCAGATACTGGGGCTCTGGACTGCATGAAAAAAGTGGAAACAGGTAATCGAGAGTTCTCAAGCAAAGCCCTCTTTGTTATTTAAATGATTGCTGTTCAGCTTTACAGATAATTTTGCATATTTTAAGACTTTTTTTATTTTCTTGTTAATTTGGCAAGCAAACTGAATATTTGAAGTCCCTGCTTTTACATCTTCATTGGGTAGAATGTTTTATTTTATAAGATGCATTCAGAAAATGTACTTATTTCTGCTTCTTACTTGCAGTTACAGGTTCATGGTGATGGATCGATTTGGGACGGATTTACAGAAGATTTATGAGGGTACTGGGAAACGGTTCCCTCACAAGACTGTATTGCAGATGGGGTTAAGACTGGTAGTTATTTCATTGCTTCAATGTTACTGCAATTGTTGAGTCATTTTCACAGAAATGCACAAACCTTCCCCTTTTTTTATTGGATGACCACAATTCCTTTAATTCCTACACACAGGGTTTAGATATTCTCCTGTCATCACTACCTGGTATTTTATTTTCCAATAGTATCCACACCCAACCAACCCCATTGTAAATAAAGGGGCCTAGACTGTCGTGTGATATTTTAGTTGGAAACCATGATTTGGCTGTCAGTTGAAGTTCCAGAAAATTTGCAGTTATGGAAAACTATAGAAATGGCTGAGCACTAATAGAATTTGTTTCTAAGTTGAACATGAATTTGTACAGCCTTGCTATAAGCATATACACTTACTGGCCACATTATTGCTTGGTAACACATATTGCTAATCGGCCAATCACATGGCAGCAACTCGTATTTAACTTGCTGAAGTTCAAACCAAGCATCAGAATGGGTAAAGGGGATTTAACATGGCATGGTTGTTGGTGCCAGACGGGCTGGTGTGAGTATTTCAAAAACTGCTGATCTACCTGGATTTTCAGGCACAGCCATCTCTGGGGTTTACGGAGAATGGTCAGGAAAAAAGAAAATCTCCAGTGATATTCCACAGTTGTGTGGACAAAAATGCCTTGGTATGCAGAATACCATCTCTGAACGCACAACACACCGAGCCTTGAAGCAGATGGGCTACAGAAGCAGAAGACTACACCGGGTGCCACTCCTGACAGCTAAGAACATTAAATGGGTTAAAATTTTCAGCCTCACCAAAATCGGACAATTTAAGATTGGAAAAATGTTGCTGGGTTTGATGAGTCTCGATTTCAGCTGCGACATTCAGATTGTAGGGTCAGAATTTGGTGTAAACATGAAAGCATGGATCCATCCTGCCTTGTATCACCGGTTCAGGCTGGTGGTGTAATGGTGTGGGGGATATTTTCTTGGCTCACTTTGGGACCCTTAGTACAAATTGAGCATCGTTTAAACACCACGACCTACCTGAGTATTGTTGCTGACCATGTCCATCTATTTATGACCACAGTGTCCCCATCTTCTGATGGCTCCTTCTAGCAGGATAATGCACCATGTCACAAAGCTCCAATCATCTCACCACTGGACAATGAGGACTCCAATGGCCTCCACAGTCACCAGATCTCCATACAATAGAGCACCTTTGGGATGTTTCACATCATGGATGAGCAGCCGAAAAATCTGCAGCAACTGTGTGATGCTATAATGTCACTATGGACCAAAATTTCTAAGGAATGTTTCCAACACCTTTTTGAATCTATGCCATGAAGAATGAGGGCTATTTTGAAGGAAAAAAGGGGGGGGTCCAATCGGGTACCAGGATGTTGTACCTAATAAAGTGGCTAGAGAGTTTATCTTATACCTAATATAGTGTACCTCCACTAATTTTATTTCTAGCCCGTGTCCTTAATCTAATACGGATTTGCACTTTCAGCTGCCTAGAAAAATCAATTCTATTTTAACTTTCATGTTTTGTAGATTGACATTCTGGAGTATATACATGAGCATGAATATGTACATGGAGATATCAAAGCTTCCAATCTTCTCCTTCACCACAAATATCCCAATCGGGTATGTAAAGACAACGGTTATCAAAAGTCAAGTGTCATTTTTCTGTGGTACGGTTGTGCGTCACGTTTTCTTATGTTTTGTGAATTAAGCCTGGTTCACACCTATGCGTTTTTTCTTTATTTGTTTATTTTTTTTGTGCTTTTTGTAGAAACGCACTACGGTTCATTTAACAGGGTTTCCTGTGGGACATTTTCACGTCTATGCCTTTGCCCTTGGGCCCCATTCACATTTAGCGATTTGGGATCACAGGCAGAATGGCTGTGATTCTGCCTGATTTTGAATCTGCGTTTTGGCAGCAATGCAGTGAGAACACGTGTTTGTGCAACATTCATTTGAAATAGCAGCAAAATGCATCGTTCAAACCTTGTCTTCCAAAAAAAGCTCCTGCTCCTTTTTGGGCAAGAAGCTTCACGTGATGCAGCTTGCGGCGATTTAGGTGCATTTAAAAAATCACTGGCACACAAACATACGTGCTGTGTTTTGCCAGCATTGCAGTGAGATTTGTAATCGCAGGCAGAATTATGGCGATTCCACCTGCAACCCCAAATTGCGAGATGTGAATGGGGCCATAGAAGTTTATTTGTATAGTAAAAAAAAAAAAAATAACTCCCCTTCTCATTCCTGTTAAGTGTTTTTACAGGTAATTCTCTTGGCAGTGTCATGTGACCAACATTACCACTTGAAACTTATTAACCAACCCACCTCACAGGCTGCAGGAGAAGATTATATATATATATATATATATATATATATATACACACACATATTATTCTCCAAAAGTATTGGGACGCCTGCCTTTACTGAACTTTTTTTTTTAAATTCAATACTTTTTTTTATTGTTTCCATACATATATAGCAGAGAAAGAAAAAATACAAATCCATATTCTATATTCAGTGCATTATATGTGCATACAAAAAATTAATTGCATAGGTTAAAAATTTCCTTCAATCCCATTCCCCCCCCCTCCCTCCCTCCCTCATATCTTACTTTTAAAGTGCATACACGTTTTTTGGTTCTGTTTCTTTCCTTAGATTATTCTTTACCTAACTTTCCCTGATTAAAGTGAGCGGCCTATTTTACATAACCAGTGCTCCCATATTGCATTAAATTTTTTGAGGTTACCCCTTCTAATCCATGTTCCCCTTTCCTTCCCAATTGTGCTATTCATTACGTTAAACCATTCCTCTACTGTGGGTGGATTTTGTGCTTGCCATTTTAGTGCGATCAATTTCCTCGCCTGAAACAGGCATCTTATAACTGCTACTAATATATCCCTCTGCCCCATTCTCTCTTCAATGCATCCTAATAGACAAACCCTGGCTTCAAGTTCCAGAGTGGTTCCAAAGGTTGCATTTATAATGTCCAGAATCTTAGCCCAATATCTATGCAGTTTTGGGCATTTCCACATCATGTGGATGAGATCCCCTGTATTTTGACATCTAGGACATTTGTCATCTGACTTCCATCCAAATCCATATAATTTCTTGGGGGTATAGTAGACCCTGTGGAGGAGAAACAAATGAGAAACCCGTTGTGAGGGGGCTAATGAAACCACTGTCCCTAGTTCCAGTATCCTGTCCCATTGGTCATTTGTTATGAGTCCGATATCCTCCTCCCACCTCTGTTTATTCTTGCTCAGCTTCTCTTTTACTGAACTTTAATGGCGTCTTAGTCCTTGGGTTCAATATTGAGTTGGCCCACCCTTTGCAACTATAACAGCTTCAACTCTTCTGGGAAGGCCGTCCACAAGGTTTAGTTTTAGGAGTGTGTCTATGGGAATGTTTGACCATTCTTCCAAAAGCACATTTGTGAGGTCAGGCACTGATGTTGGACAAGGTCTGGCTTGCAGTCTCCACTTTAATTCATCCCAAAGAGGTTCTATCGGGTTGAGGCCAGGACTCAAGTTCCTCACCCCAGACTCGCTCATCCATGTCTTTATGGACCTTGGTGTGCAGTCATGTTGGAATAGGAAAAGGCCATTCCCAAACTGTTCCCACAAAGTTGGGAGAATGAAATTATCCAAAATGTCTTGGTTTGCTGACTCCTTAAAGCGGGGGTTCACCCTTAGAGGGCACTTTTCCCCCTTAGATTCCTGCTCGTTTTTACTAGGGGAATCGGCTATTTATTTTAAAATATGTGCAGTACTTACCCGTTTACGAGATGCATCCTCTCCGTCGCTTCCGGGTATGGGCTTCGGGAATGGGCGTTCCTTCTTGATTGACAGGCTTCCGAGAGGCTTCCGACGGTCGCATCCATCGCGTCACGATTTTCCGAAAGAAGCCGAACGTCGGTGCGCAGGCGCAGTATAGAGCCGCACCGACGTTCGGCTTCTTTCGGCTACGAGTGACGCGATGGATGCGACCGTCGGAAGCCTCTCGGAAGGCTGTCAATCAAGAAGGAACGCCCGCTCCCGAAGACCCATACCCGGAAGCGACGGAAGAAGATGCAGCTCGAAAACGGGTAAGTACTGCTCATATTTTAATACAAATAGCCGATTCCCCTAGACCGAACGAGCAGGAAGCTAAGGGGAGAAAATTTTTTTTTTTACAAATGGGTGAACTCCCGCTTTAAAGCGGGAGTTCACCCATAAATTTTTTTTAACCTTTAGATGGATGCTCATTTAGTCTAGGGGAATCGGCTAGTTGTTTTAAAATCCGAGCAGTACTTACCGTTGTAGAGGGCGATCTTCTCCGCCACTTCCGGGTATGGGTCTTCGGGACTGGGCGTTCCTTCTTGATTGACAGTCTTCCGACAGGCTTCCGACGGTCGCATCCATCGCGTCACGAGTAGCCGAAAGAAGCCGAACGTCGGTGCGGCTCTATACTGCGCCTGCGCACCGACGTTCGGCTACTTTCGGAAAATCGTGGCGCGATGGATGCGACTGTCAGAAGCCTGTCGGAAGACTGTCAATCAACTAGGAACGCCCAGTCCCAAAGACCCATACCCGGAAGTGGCGGAGAAGATCGCCCTCTACAACAGTAAGTACTGCTCGGATTTTAAAACAACTAGCCGATTCCCCTAGATTAATGAGCATCCATCTAAGGGTAAAAATAGCAATTTACCGGTGAACATCCACTTTAAGAGTTCCCTTCACTGGAACTAAGGGGCCAAACCCAACCCTGAGAAACAACCCCACACCCTAATCCCCCCCCCCACCATATGATTTGGCCCAGTGCACAAAGCAAGGTCCATAAAGACTTTTAATCAGCGAGTTTGGGGTGGAGGAAATTGACTGGCCTGCACAGAGTACTGACCTCAACCTGATAGAACACCTTTGGGATGAATTTGAGTGGCGACTGTGAGCCAGGCCTTCTCTCCAACATCAGTGCCTGACCTCACAAACGTGCTTCTGGAAGAATGGTCAAACATTCCCATAGACACTCCTAAACCTTATGGGCAGCCTTCCCAGAAGAGTTGAAGCTTTGGGTGGGCCAACTCAATATTTAACCCTACAGACTACGACTGGGATGCCATTAAAGTTCATGTGTGTAAAGGCAGGCGTCCCAATACTTTTCGGAATATGGTGTATATATGCAATTTTATTTGTATGACTGAGCTTTTGATTGACGTACTGTTTATTTATCATATGCCTTGTTTCCACTGCACGGATCGGTTCGGGTCAGAAAGAATGGAGCGGTTAGAATGGGACCGGTCTATTCTGCAGAGCATTTCCACTGCAAATCGGACCATCCGGGACCATGCAAGGTTTAGAAAAAAAGCCTAGCACATCCACCAATCAGTGAGATGTATTTGTAGGTCCGCCCTAATGGAACCGTTCCATTCTCTATGGCCCCACATCTGAAGCAGGACCCAGAATGGTCCGGTACGGTTCGCTTTTATGGCACGCTTTCATAATGGAAACACCCAAAAAAGCGAACCGAACCGAACCGATCCGCTCAGTGGAAACGAGGCATAACATTTATCTAGTGCCTTGACTTCAGTTTTCAGCTACTCTAACATTAAAAAAAAAGAAAGTATTTTTTGCATTATTATCACAAGTGTGTGATGATACTGCCATTAATGCCGGCGTGTTTACCTATGTGATATTACTACCGTATTGACAAAGCTTTTTCACTGAGGGCAAAAGGCACACTTGGCTGTTAACATCACTTGAGGTTGTCACCTGCTACCAGCGCGTGGAAATGGTTTCACCCAAGTTCAGCTTTGCATCTGTCACGTTACAGGAGTGCTGGATTCACTGAAATAAAAGCATTTTGTGTGTGTGTGTGTGTGTTTTTTTTTAAAAACACATAAAAGCACGGGTCTCCGATGATAAAGGGCATGAGGCCAGATATCAGCACAGCAGGGGTCTACAGATTAATGGCTCTTCCGCTGCAAGGAGAACAGCCTTTATATCCAGTGTGTTGAGCTGCTAGAAATCAAGAATGGCTTTGTAGAAAGTTCCTAGTTCTGTCATATTGCACTCAACATTAGCAAGTGAAACACCCAGTTTGTTTTTTTTGAGGAACAAAAAAGAGATCCTCTCCAGTTGAGCTATATACATTGTAAAGATACTGTATAAGAAGATGATTTTATTGCAGTCTAACCCCTCCTGTTCTGATGGAATTGGGGTTTGCCTTACAATGTTCAGCGGCTGCCATATTGCGAGGAAGTGACCTGTGTATGTGGCTGAAAAGTGTTAAGCAAAAGTGTGTAGTCTAAAATTAAAAAGAAAACTGATTTGTATAAAAAAAAAAGTAAAACGCATATACTAAAAGACCTAGAAATTTGATTGTGTTGCAATATCATGGATCACGTGGCCTATGCCATTGTGGAAATAGGAGTCATTGTTCAGGCAGATTGACTGTCTGAATGAAACAATCGTTCTACTAACCCTCTTTAGTAGCGACCATGTGACTAATGCTGTGCCTTAGATTGCATGACTGCACAGATGAAGCACAAGTTTGGATGATTACAGGAGTAGTTATGTTCAAAATTTTTATTCAAATTATCACTGTTGAGGTGTGACAAATTGGTTTTGCAGGATAGTACTGCTGTAACTTTTAAAACTGTATGCAAGACTGACATCCCTTATAAAGTTCAGACAGCGACACACTTTAGTACCCTATACGTTCTGACAACAGGACTGTCAACTGATAGAAGCGATCTAAAAGCTATGCAACAATTGGATCACTTCCACACACCCCAGTGTAAATGTTGCTTCTTCCCCTTCTGCTATTGACCTGGAAGTGGCTGGGGAAGAAGCTAATGGAGTATGAGCTGTGCTCCATTAACTTTAGTGGCGGACAGGTAAAACATCAAGGTCATAAAGACCCCTGATATCTCGCTAAAGAAAAGAGAACCTGTCGACAAAATAAAATCATCACATAGGAAAAAAAAAATTCTCATAAGTGAATGAAAAAAAATTAGAGTAACTCCACTTTTGTTGAGAGAAAAACATTCCCCTCTGGGTGATCTACTGTATGTATATTGCCAGCATTTTAATAAATTTTGTTGCAGATTCCTTCCTCCTTGTTCTGAAGATATCTGTGTCTAGCTGTATCCATGTGGGGAAGTGAGTCTAATGGGAGTGATTTCATAATTATCAATCGGCTGTGCACCTGCAGGGCTCTAATGAGGAAAACTGCTGGGCCTGCATCCTGTTAGCCGTGATTTCCTATTGGAAGTATCTCGCCAAAAATTGCATTTCTGTTGCAGGGGATGCCTGAAATCTGACTTGTATCTTAGTGCAGACTTATGGGAAAATCAGTGAGCCAATCACACAAGCATGAAATTGTTTCTGGGGGGGCGTTCTGTACACAGAACACCTTCAGTTAGCTATATTGCATTTTTTGAATATTACAGAGTGGCTGATTGGAAAGGTAATTTTTTAATAACATTCAATTACAATATGACCTGTGTTGCAATTGTATACGCTCCAATATTCTTCATTTGCTATTTTTTTTCCTCCATTAAAGTGGAGTTACATTTTAAATCTTTGGCACTTAGAATCCTCTCCCAGAAATGTTTTACTTTAGCCAGTTTGATATTTTGTATTACCTTTTTTTTTTTTTTTTTAGCCTTAAAGGGGTTGTAAAGGCAGATTTTTTATTTTTCTTATTGCTTTCTATGCATTAAGATAAAAAGCTTTCTATTTGCAGAAGCCTCCCTAATGTTAACCTGAGCCCCATCTTGATCCAGTGATGTTGCACGAGAGACTTGCATGTCCAGGACTCCCCTTCTCATTGGCTGAGACGGCAGCGTGGTGCCACTGGCTCCTGCTGCTGTGAATAAAAGTCAGTGAGCCAATGAGGAGAGAAAGGGGGTTTGGCTGGGCTGCAACTTAATGGACACAGGGAGCTTTGGCTTTGATTCCCCCATAGCATGCTGCTTGCTGTGGGGCCACTCAATAGGAGGGAGGGGCCAGGAGCACCTAAGAAGGACACAAGGAGGACAAGCGACAATCCATATAGCCCACACTACATGGAGACGGGTTAACAAACCACTATTCTACACCTGTCACCTACTGCCCTTCCCTGGGATCAATCTATCCTATCAATCTATCTTTCTCTTCCGTTCATGAATGGACACAGCAGCCTTTGACCTTAGGGTTATATCCGCTTCCTTCCAGGAGAGTTAGGCAGAAACAAAGCACTTTAAGTGTTAACAACACTTTCCTCAATGCAGCTCCTCCCAGGGGGCGTGGTTCCCCGGGTATAACCCACACCCTGCTCTAGCAGCTCCAGTTTTTTTCTGCCTACCGACAGGAGAGGAAGGCACTCTGGAGTCCTGTACTCTGGAGATTTTTATTATTTTGTTCCTGCATTTTTGAATCCTGTGATTCTTCTATCAACAGCCGACTGGGTGACAGGCTGGGTCTTGACTCTTGTAGTCCCCCCATGTTCGGCCATCGAGCGTGTGCCAGCCCTCAGCTCAGCTCTGGGTCGTCCACGACAGGCCCCATTGCTCCAGGGGCGACCGGGGAACTACATGTTCCAGGACACACATGACCGTTCTCTATGGCTTTGTCACAGTGTGTCTGCCCGACAGCCATGCCATTAGTGGACGTTGGTTCTGTCTGGGATACCTCCAGCCGGTGGTCGCAGGACAGGTAAGTAGTGGCCCCTTGCTCAGGTAAGGTGGTATGGCTGGTGTTTTCCCTGGGGAGGTCGACTGAGGGTCCGCCCTGCTTTCCTCTCTCCCCTTCCTCTCCCTCCTTCCCCTGACTAGGTAGCGGCTGTGAAGGGGGGCCTCCTGGGTTTTCTTTATTACCGCCGGGGCCCGTGTGTTGTTGGGGGACTGTGTTGTTACTCTGGGGGGTGCTGCTGTGTTGTATGAGGTGATTTTTACCTCAGACGGCGGCCATCTTGGAAATCTCTTAGCCTCTTGTGACAGTTTTAGTGCTGTGAAACGCTGTGATTCTTCCCTGAGGTGACAGGCACAGCCAGCACATCAGAGCACACCTCAGGTTTTCAGCTCTCTCTGCAGCTGAGTGGGGTGGTGAGTCCCTGGGAGGCCTCTACTTCTATTTTTGCAGCCAGGAGGTGACTGGTGGGTTGTTCTGTCTTGCAGTACACAGCGGTGGGGCAATATGGAATCTGAACCTGGTGTTTCTGCCCCAGCAATGCCTGAGTTATACGTTAATCCCCCTGCTCCTGCCGCATCTTTTGAGGCAATGTCGGCTGTACTTGAGGCGTTTCTCGCCAGGTTTGAAGCAGCTGGTGCCCAGTAGGGGGGTACTAAGCGCCCCCTCCCTGAGCCTGCTTCTGGGGATGTCTCTGACAATGCAGGCTTAACCCACACGGACTGTGAGGATGACTCTGCCTCAGGGTCAGTAAATAATAGAATTTGTTGGAGCTCTTATTCTGCGGTGCGTGATACTCATAAACTTGAGGATTTGGCTGGAGCACCAGTTGTGCCGGTCCCTTTTGGGTTCCGCAAGCCACCCAGCACCGCAAAAAAGTATTTCCCTGTGCTCCTTATTTGGAGCATTTGCTATGTAAGGAATGGGACACGCCACAAAAAGTTTTTGCTGTTCCTAAAAAACTTTGCGGTCCGTTATCCCTTTGAGGAGGACTTTAAAAAAAATAAAAATAAAGTTGGTCTCTCCTCCATCAGCGGACCCTCCTGTGTCCAGACTGAGTAAAGCCACCACATTGCCTGTGGAAGGGGCTCCCAGTTGTTGCTGCAGAAGCTGGAGGAGCAGGATGCTTCCGAGACCTGCAAGGACCTGGCTGAACAATTGGTTCAGGGTCTAACATTTGTCTGTGAGTCGGCCCTGGATACGCTTCCCTTGCTTTCCAGAGCCTCCGCCTATGCGGTGGTACTACGCCGCCTTGTGTGGCTGAAATGCTGGTCTGCGGACCGATCCTCCAAGAAGGCCTTGGTGGGTGAGCGGCTTTTTGGGGCGTCCCTGGATGACATCATTAAGGATGCCACAGGTGGTAAGAGCACACTGCTCCCACAGTCTGGGAAGGGCTAGGAGCCTCGCCGTAGGCAAGGGCCCTCTTTTACTACCCCAAAGCGTTTTTATTGTGCTGCGGGAAAAAGTTTGCAAGGTGCTAAGGCGCCCGCTGCAGGGCAGAAGCGCCCCTGGTTCCGCAAGCCTGCGGATAAACCTGCTTCCGCATGAACGTCTGCCCCCGCCCAGGTCTCGGGTGGGGGGGGGGGTGGGTGGCGTGCAAAGTCGCGGCTCGATGGAGGTCTCTCCTCTTCAACCGTTGGGTTTGCAAAGTAGTTTCCTCGGGGTACAAGATAACAGTTTCTCTCTTGTCCACCAAACAGATTTTTTCCTTGCAGCCTCCAGTTTCCTCCGGTTCGCCAGCAGGTTCTGTCAGGGGCTGTCCAGGATTTTCTGGTCAGGGGAGTGATTGTGCCAGTTCCCTCGATGGAACGGTTTCAGAGGTTTTACTCCAATCTGTTTGTAGCCCCAAAAAAGGAGCAATCCGTCCAATCCTGGACCTCAAGGCCCTCAATTGCTTTGTCAAAGTGCAAAAATTCAGGATGGAGTCGATTCGCTCGGTAATAGCGGCGCTCCATCAGGGGGACTTCATGGCATCCTTGGATATCATGGACGCATACCTGCATGTTCCCGTACCATTCGGCCTGGCCTAGGCACCACGGTGCTCGTCCTGAGACAGCGAGGGATCGCTATCGTGGGATATCTGGACGACCTTCTCCTGAGAGCTTCCTCGGGCTCAGAATTAGAAGAGGACGTGTCTATCACGTGTCAGACTCTCAAAGAGTTCGGCTGGCTTCTGAATATCCAGAAGTCAGTGTTGGTTCCGTCTCTGCGTCTGGAATACCTGGGCTAGTGCTGGATTCCGCGGAGGCGGGAGTTTTTCTCCCAACGGAGAAACTTCAGAATCTGCGGTGCAGCAGTTGTTGACCCAGAAGTGGTCGTCTCTTCGATTCTGCATGAGGGTTCTGGGTCTGATGGTGGCATCTCGAGGCAGTTCCTTATGCCCAATTCCACACCAGGGAACTACAGAAGGAGATTCTGTCACGTTGGGACAGGCTCCCGTCTTCTCTGGATTCCCAGATTCAGTTGAGTCAACTGGTCAAGTCTTCCCTGGTGTGGTTGCTGACGTTTCCGGGCCGGGAAGTCATTTCTGCCATGTCACTGGACAGTGGTCGCGACAGATGCCAGCCTCTCCGGCTGGGGGGGGGGCGTTTTGGGCACCCAGTCAGCCCAGGGGCGCTGGACTCAGGAGGAGTCTCGCCTGCCGATCAATGTTCTGGAGCTCCGAGTACTCAAGCTGTGCCTTGCCGGGTGGTCCCTGGAGCTGCAGGGCCGACCGGTCAGGATCCAGTCCGACAACGCCACGGCCGTGGCGTACGTCAATCATCAGGGAGGCACATGAAGCTCGGCTGCAGCGCTGGAAGTAGCGCACACCTTTCAGTGGGCCGAACGGTCTGTTCCGGCTCTATCGGCCGTGTACATTCCGGGTGTTCAGAATTAGCAAGCCGACTACTTAAGTCGCCAATCAGTGGACCCAGGAGAATGGTCACTTCACCCGGAAGTGTTTCGGGGTCTGTGCCAAAAGTGGGGCACTCCAGACGTGGACCTTCTAGTGTCCCGTCTCAACCGGAAGGTGCCGAAGGACCTGTGGGCGGACGCGTAAGACGCGTTGGTGGCTCCTTGGGGTCACTATCGACTGATTTACGCCTTCCCCCCCCTCTGAAGCTTCTTCCTCGCCTGCTGCGCAGAGTGGAAGCCAAAGGGATTCCAACAATCCTGATCGCCCCAGACTGGCCGCGCCGCTCCTGGTACGCGGACCTGGTGCCTCTTGTGGCAGACGCCCCCTGGCGTCTACCTCTGAAACAGATGTTCTGTCGCAGGGTACGATCTTCCACCCTGATTTACAGTCGCTGGCTTTAACGGCGTGGCTGTTGAGAACCAGGTACTGATGGACCGAGGCCTGTTGGGCTTGGTGGTCTCTACCATGCTGCGTGCACGGAAGTCTACCTCAAGTAGGATTTACCATTGTACGTGGAAGGCCTACATCTCTATGTGTGAGGAGATGAAGTGGCACCCTCATTCATACATGGTGTCTAGGATTCTGCTGTTTTTTACAGCGGGGAGTGGATCGGGCTCTCGCCTTGAGTATGGTTAAGAGTCAGATTTCGGCTCTGGCCGTTTACTTTCAGCGACCCTTGGCGGTGCACTCCTTGGTGCGTACGTTTGTACAGGGGGTCCGACATGTGGCTCCTCCAGTGCGCCATCCACTACCCCCATGGGACTTGAATTTAGTCCTTTCAGTGCTTCAGGATGCCCCCTTTGGGGACATCCGAAAGATCCCTTTGTTGACTCTGTCACAAAAGGTGTTTTTTCTGGTAGCGATTACCTCGATCAGACGAGTATCTGAACTGGCGGCCTTGTCTTGCAAAGCTCCCTATTTGGTCATCCATAAGGATAAGGTGGTGCTGCGGCCGCAGCCGTCTTTTCTCCCGAAAGTGGTTTCGGCTTTCCACATTAATGAAGACATTGTTCTTCCATCCTTATGTTCTCAGCCGAAAAACCAGAAGGAGGCCACTTTACTTTCCTTGGATGTGGTTCGGGCCCTACGATTGTACTTCTCTGCTACGGCTCCGTTCCGGAAGTCGGACTCACTGTTCGTGTCGATGGCTGGTCCCAGAATAGGTCTGGCAGTCTTGTCGGCCACCATTTCTAGGCGGATACGACAGGTTGTGCTTCAGGCCTATGCCCTAAAGGGGCAGGCGCCTCCCTTTCGGGTTACGGCGCATTCGACCAGGGCGATCGGTGCCTCTTGGGCTTACCGGTATCAAGCCTCTGTGTTACAGGTGTGTAAGGCAGCGACCTGGTCGTCGGTCCACACTTTTTCAGAGTTTTACAAGGTGGATGTGAGTGTATTTTCTGATGCCTCCTTCGGCTGCAAGGTGTTACAGGCGGCAGTTTAAAGTTGGAGTTCCTCCTTTGAGTAACTCCGGTTTTGTTTGGGTTGTAGCTTGGTTTGCTGTGTTTTTCCCACTCAAATTTTTTGACACTGCTTGGGGACGTCCCTAAGGTCAAAGGCTGCTGTGTCCGTCCATGAACGGAAGAGAAAATAGGATTTTTGTACTCACCGTAAAATCCATTTCTCTGAGTTCATGGATGGACACAGCACCCACCCCTCCTTTTTGTTTGTACTGCTTGTTACGAACTGGAGCTGCTAGAGCAGGGTGTGGGTTATACCTGGGGAGCCACGCCCCATGGGAGGAGCTGCACTGAGGAACGTGTTGTTAACACTTAAAGTGCTTTGTTTCTGCCTAACTCTCCTGGAATGAAGCGGATATAACCCTAAGGTCAAAGGCTGCTGTGTCCGTCCATGAACTCAGAGAAATGGATTTTACGGTGAGTACAAAAATCCTATTATCTTATGCCTCCCTCAAAATGGCCTTCATAAAGGAGCATCCGGACTGCTCTGTGCAAAACCACTGCACAGAGCAGGCAAGTATAACATGTTTATTATTTTTAACCTGAAAAAGACAGTTTAGCATCACTTTAAAGTAGTAGTATAAATATTGTATTTGTATTCAGTCCTTGTAAAATATGATGGTATATGGGCAAATCGTAATTGATTTGATTAATTTCATATAAGACTTGGGGTTTTCTAATGCTTCTATCATCCAAATCAAAAATGTAAACATTTAAAAAAAAGAAAAAAAAAAACGCAGTCAGAATCTTCTGATAAAGATTACACTTATCAAATAACTAATTGCCTGTAGTGCCTGGGTATGCTGGGTTCCTCTCTGGTGTCGAATGTTGCATAATCAAAACCATGCCTAATCTTTTTAGGTATTCTTGGTGGATTATGGTCTTGCCTATAGATACAGCCCAGATGGTGTTCACAAGGAGTATAAAGAGGACCCTAGGAGGTGTCACAATGGCACAATAGAATTTACAAGTATTGATGCTCACAAAGGAGTCAGTAAGTATGTTTTATGTACTTTTGATCTCTGGTGTAACTGTAAAGTAAAACTGTGAACCAAAGCCAAAATGTAAGGGTGCTGCTCTTAGCTCGTGCACCCTTGTCCAGGTCTGGTGACTCTCTAAAGGGTGCAGGCTGGGGAGGGTTTGTCTCAGCTCAATGTGTAACATACAGGAAGGGAAGATCCCAAGTGATGCACATCCAGCAAAGCCCAACAGTGTCTTCTTTCCTCCATGACAAAGCTCTGTGAGTGGAACAAAACGCATTGGGTACATGGCCTGAGGCTGCTTTTGCTAAACCTTGTTGGACTTTACTGGATGTGCAACTTGGGAATTTTCCTTCCTACAGTGGGTACAGAAAGTATTCAGACCCCCTTAAAAATGTTCACTCTTTGTTATATTGCAGCCATTTGCTAAAATTTAATTTATTTTATTTCCTCATTAATGTACACACAGCACCCCATATTGACAGAAAAACACAGAATTGTTGACATTTTTGCAGATTTATTAAAAAGGTAAAGCTGAAATATCACATGGTCTTAAGTATTCAGACCCTTTGCTGTGACACTCATATCTTTAACTCGGTGCTGTCCATTTCTTTTGATCATCCTTGAGACGGTTCTACGCCTTCATTTGAGTCCAGCTGTGTTTGATTATACTGATTGGACTTGATTAGGAAAGCCACGCACTTGTCTATATAAGGCTGGGTTCACACTACTACACTACTTTCATCCTACTTTGCTCTGCTACATTGGTCCTACATTTATCCTACATTGGTCCTACATCCATCCTACTTTCATGAACAGGATACTACTTTGGTCCGACTTCAATGATATTCAATGGGCCTGAAGTAGGATCAATGTAGGACCAAAAGTAGTACAGGGAGCATTTTCAAAGTCGGACCGACTTGTGTAGGACGCTACAAGACGCTCTCATAGGGAAACATTGAACACAGAGCAAAGTAGGATGAAAGTAGTGTAGTAGTGTGAACCCAGCCTCAGACCTAACAGCTCACAGTGCATGTCAGAGCAAATGAGAATCATGAGGTCAGAGGAACTGCCTGAAGAGATCAGAGACTGAATTGTGGCAAGGCACAGATCTGGCCAAGGTTACAAAGAGATTTCTGCTGCACTCAAGGTTCCTAAGAGCGCAATGGCCTCCATAATCCTTAAATGGAAGACGTTTGGGACGACCAGAACCCTTCCTAGAGCTGGCCGTCTGGCCAAACTGAGCTAACTGTGGAGAAGAGCCTTGGTGAGAGAGGTAAAGAAGAACCCAAAGATCACTGTGGCTGAGCTCAAGAGATGCAGTCGGGAGATGGGAGAAAGTTGTAGAAAGTCAACCTGGTACGTACTAGGTGTACGTGATCTGGCACAGAGCTGCCACCCTGCTGCAATATATGTGCGTGGGGCGGTCGCTAAGCGGTTAAACTGGTGTGGTGTTTTGTTTGTTTTTTTCATCACGATTGCTGTCCTTGCATCTGCTGAAGCCCCCATGCCAATGTTTGTCCCAATTCTTGTCATGTTCACTGGACAGCTTGGTCTGCATGTAAATGTGAAAAAAAATATAAGGATACGGATTATCTTTAAAACCCAGTACAGTTATAATCAAGTATTTCACTCAGTAATTGTATATACATATTTTTTTGGTGCTAATGTCATTCTCCATCTTGTCTCCTTTAGCCAGACCAATGCATTTATCTGTGCCAAACTATGGCTTGTTTTTCTTTATATAAGTAGATGCGCATATATTTTCTGCATATCTGCCTGTAATGCATAAGTGTATATCCATGTATATAGAATGTACAAATAGTCTCGGCAAAACTCACAGCTTCCACCTAGAACAAGGCAATACCCACGTTTTTTTATTAGCATAGAATGGTACGTATAAAAATGTAAAGGAGACTCCAAATATTGAGCAAGTGTGACTCTTTCCCTTTATAACTTCAGAAGCCTGGATAAGTAGTTCTTCACAAACATCATATTGAAGTGTTTGGCTCAGCTGTTCATTTACTGTACTAAGGGGGTGCTGTTATTGCCGAAGTAATTTGTATTTCTGTCCAAACAACTTGCTAGGCCTCCTACATACAGTATGCAAATTTCCCTGGCATCGTTCATGAATGTGACATCCCTAAAATTCTTAGAAATTAGTCTCCAGACAGATGAAGAAAATAGTTTTATTTTTCATGGCATTAATTGACTGAAGAAAAACAGTCTAAACAGTTCATGTGATTAGTAATTTTCTGTAAATGTAGTCCAATCCTGCAGTATACAGACAATGCTAGAATGTGGGAAGACACGTTTTTTCTTTTGTTTCAAAGAGGGACGCAGGGTGTTTTTCACCTTTTTGGGTTATACTGCCACCTACCGAATGATTGAAAGGTAAAAAAGGAAGAGAAGTGCCAGGCAAATCCTGGTGCAGCATTATTTTATTTGATTAAAATACAAATTGTTGACAGTATAAGCTGTACTTGCATAGTGCTAGTGAGGGTAGGTGCTTGGCACACACAATTGTAGGCCAGCCCAAGATAACTCCTCTTACTACCACCATGCCTCGGCTTTTAGCTAGCGTCTTGGGGGGCTGGGCATATTTTACTTTTCTCTTTAACCTCCCTGGCGGTATGATTATTTCAGAAAAAAAGTGCTGAAAGCGGTACCATTATTTGCAAGGAAATTTGGCGTTTTATACTGTAGGCCTGTAATTCTTAGGAATAACTCATTTAAATCTGACCAAACAAGAGTCTAATAGGCATCCCGGGTATGACATTTTTTTTAAAACAAAATTTAAATTATAATATAAATAATTATAACAAATAATATAATTCCAATAAAAATTATTCAATAATGTAATCAACTAAAAATCACTGAAATTTGCTCAGTTGCAGAATTGTTGCTGTCATTATTTTATTTTTTTATGACGAATTTCCCCACAAATCGCTATCGCACAATTCTGCAAGTGATTATAATTTATTATCGCTGTTTTCTAGCGGATCTAAAACCATTTTTGACATAAAGGGACACTTTTGGTTGCTATGGACAATATACAGTTGGCAGGGAGAAAGAACCATTTTTATTATATAAAAGAACATGTAGGGCACTGGACATACCACTAGGGACAAGGGGGGTGTGTATTTTTTACATACAGTATACTGTAATCTTATAGATTACAGTATTGTATGTATAGTGTTTGTTTACTTTTTTTGAATTTGGCACCGATCTCCGCTCCCGTGCGTCGTAACGTCGCAGGGAACGGAGATCGACGGCACACGGGGACACTGTGTGAATCGAGCAAGGTCCTGCTCGCTCACACAGCGCGATGGCACCGCTGGATCCAGGAACAAGGTAAGCCAGCGCGCGCTGCAGGCTCTGCATAGCTACCCCGAGCGTGACTCGGGGATACCGATTTTTAGCACAAAAAATCCACCCCGAGTCACACTCGGGAATACCGCCAAGGGGTTAATCCAAGATTTTTTTACGCCACTGCTTGAGTTTAGTCTGAACATGGAAAGAAGCTGTCAGTGCCAGCTCAATCGGCACCGGCCAGGACATTCCCCACCCACAGTTTGCAAGTACACTATGGGACAGGGATGTTTGTGACATCACTGATCTAATATTGCCATATGACTATATTGTGTCAGTGATGTCCGAAGCATCCCTGCCCCGAGCAGTGCCCCCCCAGCCTCAGCTGATTGGGCCATCACTGACTGCTTTCTTTTGAGTTGAAACCAAACCCAGCTCATCCCTCATCTATATGGTAGCCTATAAACCTAGCCCACTCTTCAGTCTTCAGTCTTCAGTTTTGTGTTTGTGTCTGAAGGTGATTGACCTTTTATCCCTCTCAAATCAAATCTTCACTGTCTTCTAATACCAACATAGTAGCAGTGTATCTGGATAGGTGCAACATCTGTAAAACACTTGGGAGCTGTACCCCATAAAAAAAGCAGACAGCTTGTGGAGTGTAAACCTTCCCCCACCTCCCTTTTCCCTATATCCTGCTGCCACTGCTGTAAGAGGGTTACCCTTGAAGGCCCAGCCCTGCAACCAGCTCTTGCTGCAGTATGTCTGACTGCAGCTAACTAAACTCACTCTGTAGTTCAGGTGTTCTTAGCGTAGTTGCTCTCAGCTGTGCCTTTCATGCTCTAGAAACATGTCATGGGGCAAACTTCAGAACTACTCTAATCTCCATTCACATGTGCAGACTCTTGTGACTAAAAGCTTAGACAGCTAAAACTGCTTGTAAAAGGCGCCTCACGAGTATGCCTTTTATCAGAGGTCACAGGTGGGAAGGTTTTACTTCCACAGTAGAAGGTCCTAAAAGAACCACCTTCAGAAGCCCCTAGCACTGCAAATTGCAGGGGTCCACTTTAACTAGGTTTTAAATTTAGTTACCAAGTTCAAACATTTCTTTTGGTGCAAGGCTTGGCCTACCAATGCCACCAAGCCTCCCCCAAAGCACTCTTCACAACGAAGGGGTACCCACTACTCCTAAGAGTGGGGGGATGTTTGTAACAATTTGCCTCTCTGCCTCCCAGATGGTCCCATACTTGTATCAATCTGTTTCATAAGGTTACAAAACATCTCACTGGTTTCTTCTTTCAAATTAACAAAAAAATGCTCAAGCACAGTTAATTTTTTTAAATGCCCCAGTCCACTTCTTGTCCCAGGAAGTCGTGCTGGTACCACCACAAGACGGGTTCAAAGAATTTTACTCCAACCTGTTCAAGGCACCACAGCCCAACTGTGGTATTTGTCTAATTCTGGACTTGAAATCCCTCAACAATTTCCTTCAAATTCCAAAACTTCACATGGAATCTGCAATCTCTGTATTTGCCTCTCTGAGACGAGGGGAATACATGACATCTGTGGACTTTCAAGATGCCCATCTACATGTTCCTATTTACCCACCTCATCAGCACTTTCTGCGATTCACATTGGTAGACAACCACTTCCAGGTTGTTGCACTGCCCTGTTGCCTATTCTTTGCTACCAGTGTGTTGAAAGGTCCTAGCACCTCTGCTTTCCCTGCTCCAGAACTCGGGACATCCAAGTCAAGACTTTCTTCTGAAGGACTTGGCTCCCTGGCAGCCCTCATAAAATGTCAAGACAATTTAGATGCTTCAGGCCGTTGGTGAGGTAAACAATGTCAACAATGTCTTCTGTCCAGCCTTTCTTTTGTCTGGAATACTTGAGCCTGGTCCTGGACACATCCCAATCAGAAAAGAAAGTTCTCTCTCCAAGTGTACATGGTTGAGAATTGATCTGAGAATCATGCCACATTGAGATTTTCCATCCGAGTTCTAGGCTCAATAGTAGTAGTCTTCGAAGCCAGTACCATTCACCCAGTTCCATCAAGAACTCTCTCCAGAAAAAGCTTGTAGACCTAGGACAAGCAGGCGACTTCTCTTGGTTTGGCAATGTGTCTATCAAGCCAAGCAAAGCACTTCCGGTCTTGGTGGATCACCACCTCAATCCTAACAGTGGGGAAGTCCTTCCTTCCTATAGCTGAAAAGTTATCACAACAGACACAAGTCTCTCGGGTTAGGGAGGACTGTTCCATTTTCTATCAGTCCAAGGAACATGGCCATTTAGGGAAGCCAAGCTTTCCAGCAACTTGGAGCTCAGAGCAGTCAAGTTGACCCTAAAGCATTGGAATCCCTTCTGAAGGGATATCCAATCGGGGGACAGTCCCAGTAGTGTCACAGTGGCTGGCTACATCAAACATCAAGGGGGCATCAAGAGTCTGGCTGACCAGATCATCTCTTGGGCAGAAACCTGCTGTCCAGCAATCTCTCAAGTCCACATTCCATGTGTACAACTGGAAAGCAGATTATCTGCTGCCATTCACTGGATCAAGAGGAATAGGCTCTTTATCCAGATGACTTCAATCTGATTTACCAAAAATAGGGCATTCACAATGTGGACACCCTTTTCTCAAGATAAAACAAACCAGGGATCCTCTAGCTCTAGCCTCTGGTGCCTTGATAATCCTGTGGTCTGTTTAGGCTAATTTATGCCTTCCCTCAAGTGAAAACTCTATCGCGTCTGCTCAGAGTAAGAGAGAAACACGGTGGTTCTAATTGCTACAAACTGACCCAAAAGAACCTGGGTCACCGATTTGCTCTGACTTCTAGCAGATGACCCCTGGGCTCTTGCCTTTAGGCCATATCTGCTATAACTGCATAGCTGCTTTAAGCCTATGTGTCAAAGTACAGAGGGGGTTTCTGAGTTTGAGACTTCTACCTTGCTAAAAACAAGAAATGACACTTCCAAGAACATTATATTGTACCTCACATTCTGGCCTTCCTACAATCAGATCTTGACCAAAAAAGTACTCCTAAAAGTAAAGTATCCGTTGTTTATCAAAGCCCTCCTTTATAAGAGCCCTGTATTTAGTATTAAGTTTTGCAAAGTAGTCCTTTTTTTTTTTTTTTTTTTTTTTTTTTTTTTTGTCATTGCATCTGCCAGACGAGTTTCTGAACTGGGCCTTTCCTGTGAAGAGGCTTTCCTCATACCTCAGTGACAAGGTTGTTTTACGCCCAAGGGCATCCTTTGTTCCGAAAGTGGTCTTTTCATACCACCTCAATGAAGATGTTGTCCTCACATCTTTATGCCCTGCTCCTAAGCATCTAAAGGAAATCTCTCTACGTTGCCTGGACATGGGCAGAGCCATTAGAGTATGCATCAAGGTTACGGTTTTGGTAAGATGGATGGATTCCCTCTTTGTCGTGTTCTCTGGACTTTGTAAGAAACACCATGCTTCAAAGTCCACCATTGTGCAATAAATATGAAATCTGATTGCAAGAACATACATTTTTAAAGGGACATCTCCTCCTGCGCTTTTGCACACTCATTTCACCAAGATAGATGGGGGTTTCACATTCATTACCACACCAAATCTCTGTAGCCCCATTTTGTGTAAGGCTACCATCTGGTCATTACTACTTTGTCAAAAGTTTTACTAGGTGAATGTCTAATCTTCTGCTGATTGAGCTTTTGGCCGCCAGGTTCTCGCAGGGACTCGAGAGGTTGGGCCTTCTTACCTTTGCTAGTACTGTTGGCACAGTTCTGTTTGCCTCATTGTTACCCACCCTTGTTCATTGCTTGGGTATGTCCCATGGTGTATGAATATTCTACCTGTGTCCTGTATTGTATGATGGAGACATTTTGACTTGTCTGTACATTTTTATATCTTGGAGTACAGTACAGGACAAGCTCCCTTCCATTTCTTGGTTTACTCTCCATTGCTTAAGAACTCCCTTATTGGAGATATGCCCAGGAGGCGTGTCCTCTGAAGCTTTCCTGGTGTCCAATCACCTGAAGGTACATGCCTATAACCCATGGTGTATGAAAATTCTACCTGTGTCCTGTACTGTATTCCAAGATATGAAATTCACTGGTAAGTCAAAATTCCCATTTTTAATGCATGAACAATGGTGCATTGGAATTGCTCTACAACACTTTATTACATTACCAGGAGACACAACCGCACATAATCATTGTGGTGCATTGAATAAAAAACAATTTTTGTCAGCATTGAGGTGCACTACTAGCCCTTTCAAAACGAATGGGCTGCACTATTGCATGATGCATTACAATAACTAATGTATGTTAACGCATTGAATAGTGTAAATGTGCCCTAATACATTGGTCTCCTCATATTGATCTAAGCATCCATAAAACATTTTAGTTCACCTTTTGAGAGCCATGTTAAATATTTCAACAGATCCTTCAAGAAGAGGCGACTTAGAAATTTTGGGTTATTGTATGATTCAGTGGCTCTGTGGCAAGCTGCCTTGGGAAGACAAGTTAACAGACTCAACTTATGTTACCAACTCAAAAATAAGGTACGTCTGTCTATAACCTTTTACTGCAAGTGTAAAAATCTGACTAATACTGAACTCTGATGAAAATGTAGTTACCCTTGCAGTTGTGCTTTCTGCACTGCAAGAGCTAGATACTTGTTTTTGTCCATGGTACCAGTAAAAAGATTTACTCCCTTCTATCCCTCACTTCCACTGGCAGCCAGTGCGTCTCTGTTCTCGCCTACACTTAACGTTCTGGGTAGATTGTTGCAATGCAGGACTGCTGATCTTGCATTGTATATGATGACATCGGAGTGCCTGTGACCAACGGAATGGCAAAGAAACGTTACTTGGAAAAGACCAGTCGAAGCCTGCAGGAACAAGCAATTAATGATGTAATTTTGTTTTTATATAATAACCTAGATCACATATGTCAAACACAAGGCCTGTGAGCTGAATCTGGCCCGCTAGGCCATTTCATGTGGGTCTTGCACCCAGGGCATTTTTTTTTCAGCCTGAATGTGACAGAATGGAGTTCTGCCACCTTTGACTTGTCCTCAGCTCACTGCTGGCACTTATAAACAGAAGTCTTCTGTGTTTTACAAGGAACAGCTATCCTCTTGGCGTTTCGCACAGATCCCTGCCTGCCCTGCAATCAAAGCAGGGACATGCAGGTGCAGTGTGGGATGGGGCATCACATGGTAAGCTGCACTGTGATTCCTATCTGTGCCCGGGTGCACATAAGCTGACCAATGATCTTGTTGCAAGTGAGAGAGGAGGAGCTGTCTACACTGCTGGGAGTTACTAGAAACTGGGCCAGGTAGGTGAGATGCTTGGAAACTTTTTTTTCTTTATGGGGGAGTGTTGCAGAGCTGAGGAGGGGTGAACAAGAGCTGAACCCTGCACACTGTGCATAGCACCCCCCTAAACCATGCACTCTGTATGAGCGCTCCAACTCTGCACTACATCTGTAGCGCACCCATGAATTCTGCACACATTGCACTCCTGGTTATATATTGCCCCTTTAGGGTCCTCCCATTCTGAAATTTGGTCACACCCACTGTTCGATGTGGTTCGGTGGGGGGAGTTGTACATCTATCTCCTCCTCCTTTTTTTTTTTTTTTTTTTTTATTCAGTATTTTTTTGTTGTTTTTGTTTTCTACTACATCAAATACAAATTGAAACCTTCTACACCTATCTCTAATTTATTAGGCAGTCTTTCATATACAACCGGCCCTTTGAGGGCAGCCATAATGCTGATGCAGCCCAGGATGAAATCACGTTTCACACCCCTGACCTAGATCTTAAAAAAAAATAAAGGCTTGGGGTTTTCCACTGCAAGGGTAACTTTAGATTTTTAATAGAGTTCAGCATTAATGGTTTGCGTTAACCTTAAAAGAAAAAAAAAATCTGATTTATCAGTCACTGAAAGCTTCCATTCTCTTGACTTCTGGGCTGTGTGTATGAATATTAACCATTGTGCTGTAAATGGGACTGTTCGGCCAGTATACATCTTGGTTGCGGGGTTATGTTTAAAGGTGACTTCTATCGGTGGTATCACACTGCAATTTCCCCCCCTTTTTAGGAGTTCAGACTTGAGATGTCTCTCTGAATTTATGTATTGGTGTCGATACGTTTTCCTTAGACTGTTTTGCACCTATGCTTCAAGAAAATTTGAAATATAAAATTGTCACTATTCCCTGAATATTCTTAAGCAAACATCTCTAAAAGTGAGTGGTAGAATACCTGCATCTCTGGACTTCTGTTTCTATGTAACCATAGCAGACAGTCACCAGGCACATACATTTCATTAAAGGAAATCTGTGAGTAGGAAACTGCAGATGGAGTGCAGCTTCAGATTTGTTTGTGAGCTCCCTGGGAACTCAGGAATCTCTGGAATTGGCCAAGTTTTACAATATTGGGCAAAGCTTTTAAAGTTGAGCTTTGCCATCCAATGTTCTGGGGAAAAGGAATATCAATCATTTAAAAGTGCAAACTCGTTTTGTTTTTGTGTGTAATCTTTTGTAATATGTTTGGTATTATGCCATTTATGTATGAATTTGTCTAAGTCTGTATAATTTTTCGATACATTTAGGTTGAAGTATAAAAGTGCAAACTCAAATCTCAACTGTTTTATTGTAATTTTTAGGTATTGTGATGAAATCCCAACACTTATGGACACCTGCTTTCCTGGGAAAAATAAGCCGGGTAGGATCATAATTATTAATGTATGGAAACCTCAATTAACATACTATATCTTGTGGTAAATGGGAAGGGGCTGTTTGATCAAGGGCTCCTAGCATAGTACCTGGTGTAGTGGTCCCACTACTGTACAATGGAGAGGGGATAAGCTGGGTGCTGTACATTTTTGCATCTTTGCTTCACACTAAATGTGTGAAATAGAGGTCGACCGATATATCGGTCGGCCGATATTTGGCCGTTTTTGTGAAATCGGCATCGGCCGATTATCGTGAAA
The DNA here is from genome assembly GCF_905171775.1 of Rana temporaria. Lineage (NCBI taxonomy): Eukaryota > Metazoa > Chordata > Amphibia > Anura > Ranidae > Rana > Rana temporaria. Next base: position 20,526,483 of record NC_053501.1, read on the forward strand.
AAATCGGCCGATTCGCCGCTACAATATCCAGGCCTTGAGGTCCCTTGCCTTCCAGTCATGTACTGACCAGTCACCAGTGCCCCCGCCCCCGCCATGAATCCTCCATCCGCATTGGCCTCTGCTACTCACCGCAGGTCCTGGAAGTCTACGTACGGCGGCGAGTAGGGGCGTGACGTCACGGTCCTTCCCCTGCAGCTCGCGGTCCACTCCGTGCTCACATTGCGAGTAGGGGGCCACGCCTGTCTCTCACGTCACCCTTGCGTGCCCCACCCCCTGCTGCTCCTGGTTCCCGGGTCTTCTACTGGCTCTCCGTTGCGAGTAGAGGCGTGACGCCCAGTGCGCGCCCCGCCCCCTGCTACTCCTTCCCGGCTTCTTATTTTGCAGCATCCCCTGCATTCGAGCTAGGTATGTGGCATATTCGTTCATTGATGTAGATCACTATGGGCATTTATTTTTTGTCAACACTAACACTGCTGGGCAAGGTCACGCTGATGGGCACTTTTTTATGTTAAGGGGCACTCTGATGGGTATATTTTTAATGTGCGCACTGATGAGCATATTGTTTTAAGAGGCACACTGATGGACACATTTTGTTGTGCCCATCAGATTTCCCCTTAACATAAAATATGCCCATCAGCATACACATTAAAAATATACCCATCAGAGTGCCCCTTAACATAAAATTTGCCCATCAGAGTGTCCCTTAATAACAATAAATGTGCTCATGGGCACATTTTATGTTATTAAGGGACACTGTGATGGGCAAATTTTATGTCAAGGGGCACTCTGATGGGCACAACAAAACTTTTATGTTAAGGGGCACGCTGATGGGTATATTTTTAATGTGTTCGCTGATGGGCATATTGCATGTTAAGGGGCACTCTGATGGGCAAATTTTATGTTAAGGAGCACGATTTGTTGTGCCCATCAGAGTGCCCCTTAACATGTGCCCATCAGCGTGACCCTTATTTTAAGTTAAGGGGCACAATGCATCCCCACCCATCCCTCTCCACAACACATGGCTGTGGAGGAGGCGGGTACAGAGAGAGGTGGCTGTGGAGGAGGCGGGTACAGAGAGGTGGCTGTAGAGGAGGGGGTACAGAGAGGTAGCTTTACAGCCACCTCTGTACCTCCCTCCGCCACAACCACCTCTCTGTACCTCCCTCCTCCACAACCACCTCTCTGTACCTCCCTCCTACACAACCACCTCTCTGTACCCCCCTCCTTAAAATGACTAAGATTGTATTTTTTTTCTTTTTTAATAATTATGAGGTGGCACTGATGGGCTGCACTGGTGGGCACTAATGAGGTGGTACTGATGGACACTAATGGGCTGAACTGGTAGGCACTGATGAGGTTGCACTGACAGGCTGAACTGGTGGACACTAATGAGGTGGCACTGATGGACACTGATAGGCTACACTGGTGAGCTGCATTGGTGGGCACTGATGGACACTGATAGGCTGCACTCCACCTTTCCACCCTAAACAATAACCTCCTCCCCAACCTAGGTTTTCTAAAATAATGGGAAAGAAAAAAAAAATCGGCCTAAAATATCGGCCGCAAAAATCGGCCTAAAATATCGGCCATCGGCCGCCCCGATTTTGAAATATCGGCATCGGTATCGGCCAGAGAAAAACCCATATCGGTCGACCTCTAGTGTGAAAGCACTAAAATATATATACACGCACGCACGCGCGCGGGTGTGTAATATATATATATATATATATATTTTCCAAGAAACATCCTAAGGCTTAGATATGGGCGAATGTCACTCGTCTGACAAAGAAGCATCAACACTTCTTCCTAATGCCGAAGCTTGCCAGCCTCTTACACATTGTTGTTGGCCAGTGGGGGAGCTCATCATGTGCTAATGAGCCAGTAGGAATATGAGGAACCTGGACTTGACTGCAAGCTCTCTCAATACCCTGCATGTCAAAGCTTGGGCTTTTCTGAAGGTTTTTTTTTTTTTCCCAAGCTGCTACCAGGTATGTGCATTCAAATCTATTGGCCCAAGTTTAGATAAGCAAAGGATTGTTTGCTTTGTTTCTAAGCCCCCATTCACACCTAGGCGTTTTTACGCCTGTAGCGCTACGCCGCTGCCGCCAGAGGGCTGAAAACAGATGTCCCTCTATGGAGATGGTTCACATCTCCACGCCGAACGCCGGACGCCTGCCGC